>NC_060140.1:951867293-952167293 GCF_021461385.2 Schistocerca piceifrons
AGCAGGGATCAACATGACTGATTCGTTGTTGGGAGAGGTGATTCTTCATCAGAACTGGCAATCGCTGCAGCAGCATAAAACCGGTTACGGCTGGGGTGCTGCAGGACTCTGTTCTGGCACCCATGGTACGAGGTGCATTCAAGTTCTAAGGCCTCCGATTGGTTTTCTCCGGACTGGAAAGAGATAGAAACATGTGCATTGTTTTAAAACGAGGCCGCGTTCATTGTCAATACGTCCCAGAGATGGCAGCACCGTATGGCAGATGGAATTTTACCGCCAGCGGCGAGAATGAGAACTACTTTAAATACTTAAAATGGCGACGTTTTCCTTACTTGAACAGCGTGCAATCATTCGTTTTCTGAATTTGCGTGGTGTGAAACAAATTGAAATTCATCGACAGTTGAAGGAGACATGTGGTGATGGAATTATGGATGTGTCGAAAGTGCGTTCGTGGGTGCAACAGTTTAATGAAGGCAGAACATCATGTGACAACAAACCAAAACAACCTCGGGCTCGCACAAGCCGGTCTGACGACATGATCGAGAAACTGGAGAGAATTGTTTTGGGGGATCGCCGAATGACTGTTGAACAGATAGCCTCCAGAGTTGGCATTGCTGTGGGTTCTGTGCACACAATCCTGCATAACGACCTGAAAATGCGAAAAGTGTCATCCAGGTGGGTGCCCGAATGCTGACGAACGTGTGGCACGTTGCCAAGTAATGTGGACGCATAACGACAGCACGAATGGGACTTTCTTTTCGTCGCTTGTGACAATGGATGAGACGTGGATGCCATTTTTCAATCCAGAAACAAAGCCCCAGTCAGCTCAATGGAAGCACACAGATTCACCGCCACCAAAAAAATTTCGGGTAACTGCCAGTGCTGAAAAAATGATGGTGTCCATGTTCTGGGACAGCGAGGGCGTAATTCTTACCCATTGCGTTCCAAAGGGCACTACGGTAACAGGTGCATCCTACAAAAATGTTTTGAAGAACAAATTCCTTCCTGCACTGCAACAAAAACGTCCGGGAAGGGCTGCGCGTGTGCTGTTTCACCGAGACAACGCACCCACACATCGAGCTAACGTTACGCAACAGTTTCTTCGTGAGAACAACTTTGAAGTGATTCCTCATGCTCCCTACTCACCTGACCTGGCTCCTAGTGACTTTTGGCTTTTTCCAAGAATGAAAGACACTCTCCGTGGCCGCACATTCACCAGCCGTGCTGCTATCGCCTCAGCGATTTTCCAGTGGTCAAAACAGACTCCTAAAGAAGCCTTCGCCGCTGCCATGGAATCATGGCGTCAGGGTTGTGAAAAATGTGTTCGTCTGCAGGGCGATTACGTCGAGAAGTAACGCCAGTTTCATCGATTTCGGGTGAGTAGTTAATTAGAAAAAAATCGGAGGCCTTAGAACTTGAATGCACCTCGTACATACACAAACGAGATACGCAAGCAGGCGGCAGGAGAAATAGTCCTGTTCACCGACGACACTGTGCTATTCATGTGCTTCAGAGACATCTGCACAATATCGCCTAGTAGCGTACTGACTGGAAGGTGGAATTCACTCCTAACAATAGTCCATCAATTCTGTTTGCTACCAAGCTCAAGCACCCAAACCGCCAACTCACAGTTGATAGTACGAAATTGACCTGTCGTGACTCAATCAAATACCTGGAACTTTTCATAGACAAGACGGCGATTGTTTGCATCAGCATGACAGCGCACCTTTTCATGAAGCAGCATCTGTGAGGCAGTGGTTTGTAGACTAGTGCGGTTGCCTAGGATTGCAGCTAATCTGTGGCAGACCATCAGACTGCGCAAGACTGAGAACTTGGCGCGCTACCGCACTCGCAGCCATCGTGTGTGGTTCGGAAGTGAGATCGGTGGACGTCGACACACATCTGAAACAAATGCTCCCCTCTATTCTCTCAACACTCACATTAGGCAACACTTAAGCCAAACACTTGTTTCCCATAACAGTCAGAGAAAATCCACTAAATTTTATATAAAAACAAACGTTTGGGCTCATAATCTGATAAATTCATTAAACCAAGAACCCCAAAGTCACCTCGTTAAAAACCAAAAATGACTCTCACAGGACGCTTATGAGAAGAAGTTATACGGGCACAATTCCATTTCGAGCTTCTACTGTATAAGCACCGTATCGCTTATTCGCGAGCAAGTCCGTTACGAGCGCGAAGCATGTGGTTATCCAAACATCGTGCTCGAAATAGGTAATCCATATTAATTCATTTAAAATATTATATTCAATGTTAAAAGAATTCAACTCAGTCTCCTCAAACTGTCGTGAGTACATGTACAACGATTTATTTTAAATTCGCAGCACTTCATATCACATGTACTCCCTTTGTGTCAACTTTGATACCGCACTATCCCAGGCGATTCATTACACCAAGGCAGTAAAATTTTATCTGGTCTTATCTCCCATACTACAGTGCCGACTTCGTGACTGTTCCAATTGTTGGTAATGTGTTGCAGTTGTGTTGTTACGAAGTACATAAGCGTGTCGAGATACCTGTGGTGTTTAATCTCTAATAACCTTGCCTGTAAACACGTGATGTCTAACCGCATGATTATTCCAGTTGTATACTTCCGCATATAGTGTGTGAAAAACAAGTATTCCGTATTTCGAGAAGTAGTAGTATGGAAAAAACAAAAAAAGTGTCCTATAAACAAGGCCTCTAAAATGTGTGTATTAATATCTGTTGCTGTTGTTGTGGTCTTCAGTCCTGGGACTGGTTTGATGCAGCTCTCCATGCTACTCTATCCTGTGCAAACTTCTTCATCTCTCAGTACCTACTGCAGCCTACATCCTTCTGAATCTGCTTAGTGTATTCATCTCCTGGTCTCCCTCTACGATTTTCACCCTCCATGCTGCCCTCCAATACTAAATTGGTAATGCCTTCATGCCTCAGAACGTGTCCTACCAACCGATCCCTTCTTCTACTCAAGTTGTGCCACAAACTCCTCTTCTCCCCAATCCTATTCAATACCTCCTCATTAGTTATGTGATCTACCCATCTAATCTTCAGCATTCTTCTGTAGCACCACATTTCGAAAGCTTCTTGTATCTATGAGCACTAATAAAACATTCTCGGGTTTCAAGCAGCGTCAAGTGGTTTACTGCCCACGAGCTTTCGGCAGAGATCTCCTCTGCCATTGTCAAGTCATCCACTTGACAATGGCAGAAGAGATGTCTGCCGAAAGCTCGTGGGCAGTAAACCACTTGACGCTGCTTGAAACCCGAGAATGTTTTATTAACGGACATTGCCGCGAAAGCACGCATTCGTCTATGAGCACTTGTTCATTTTCGCTACTGTGCTACACACCTCTCCTAGTGAAAGCTCTTTGCTGTTACGAACGACCTACGGAATACGGTAAACAAGTGAGGACACATTCCCGTGTTATTGTCCGTGGATACAGCATGCAGTTAACATCTGTTGGTGCTGTTACTGTAAACTGCATTCGCAGTTGTGGAGAAAAGTAACGCCTACATTAGTTCTAAAGAAACCAATTTGTGTTTTGAAAAGTTTGTTAAATGCTTAATTTGTAGTTTTTCCTTTATAATTACTGGCATAAAGGAAGCTTATTGTTCCACACGAGAAATGGCACGCGTGATCTTCTCTTATACAGGCACAGGTCGTACATAATAGCAAGCAGATTCTATTAGAAGCTCTTCTGTTTCACAGTAGAAGAACAAAGTTTTCTCGTGTGCATTTGTAGGTCGTTCTGTATAACAAAGAGCTTGCTGTTGAAGAGATGTTTTTCACAGTAGCGAAGATGAAGAAGTGTTCATAGTTTTCAACATATGCATTTCAGAGGTCAAGTCTGATGGACTTGTTTTGATTCGTAGGACACAGCCGGTGGGGGTGGACGCCTCCACCCAGACCGTGCCAGCCGCTCCACCCCCTCTTCCCCCCACCGCCCCCCCCCTCCTCCAACGCACGGGGCAGCGTGGCGTGCCCGACTGATGTGGAGACCTCTGCTCTGCCTCCTGAAGGGCAGGACGGGCTGCAGAGACACGATGAGGGGACGCACAATGGAGCGCAGTGTGCAGCCCGTGCCGCAGAAGGTCGCCGTGTCCCTTCGTGACGGGACATACCCTCACCTATTCCTTCACTCGTCCAGACAGGCCGAAACCTCCCCATCCTCACCAGCCCTACAAACCAGTCAGGCACAATACGGTTCTAAGATCTTTGGTTTCGAGGAAAGACCTGAAACTAATCAATAGTCACCCCGTCTTCGCGTCCCCTCACTGGGAACACATTTTTGTGGTCTCAGCCAGAGGCGTGTTGGCGGGGGAGTCCCGATCGGGTCAGCGTGAACAACCTGCGCACGGCCCGCCCCGAGCTGCATCTACCAGCCTTATCCCCGAAGAAATGTACGCATTCCCCCATCAACAGCCCTACATTCCATTAGACGCAATCCGTGTCCCCAGGCAATTTTATCCGTGTATTAACCTACACCCACCCCATAGGCTTGCAGGAACAGCGAACAACGCTGAACCTACCCCAACATGAGCTAGGGTAGGCTCGTCTGGACAATTGCAGTGTACATGGAAAACAGTGCAGTCGTTGCCGTAATACGGAAGGGCATGATCACTGGCCTTCGGTCCAAAGGTGCAAGCATTTCCGAAACGTCTAAGTTTGTACACTATTCGTGTACCGTCGTGGTTTATGTACGAGGGGGGACCTAAAAGAAACCGGATTGTTGTCATAAAAAATTTGTTGATGAACCTTTTAACAAATTTACTTCAGTCACCTTCAAAATACTCTCCATTACATGCGATGCACTTGTCAAGTCTCTTTTCCCACTGTTGGAAGCATGTTTGGAACTCTTGAAGTTTGATATTGTCCAGTGCCCTTTGCGAAGCTGTTTTTACCGCCTCCACATCGTCATAACGCCCCCCTTTTAGCGTTAAGTTCCGGGCGTTTCCTCCTCACATCCTCTCGCAGACGCCTTAAAACATCCAAGTAAAAGTGCTGGTTAACAGTCTGGCCAGGGGGTACGAATTCCCGATGCACGATTCCACGAACATCAAAAAAGACAATGATCATCGTCTTCACATTTGACCTCACTTGCCTTGCTTTTTTTGGTCTGAGAGAGTTGGCAGTCCTCCATTGGCTTGACGCTTGCTCGGTTTCTGGGTCATACCCATAACACCAACTCTCGTCCCCTGTAATGACTTTGTTCAAGAAGTTTGGATCACGTGCAATCTCTCTTTTAATGTCCTGACACACATACATGCGGATGGTTTTTTGCTCCTGCATGAGAAGGTGCGGAACAAATTCAGCAGCAATACGTCTCATGTGCAAACCCTCACTGAAAATCCGCTGGCACGAGCTCCAACTGATTCCTGTCTCTGCTGTCCGCAGCTCGTGGTCGTGCGGCAGCGTTCTCGCTTCCCTCGTCCGGGTTCCCGGGTTCGATTCCCGGCGGGGTCAGGGATTTTCTCTGCCTCGTGATGACTGGGTGTTGTGTGATGTCCTTAGGTTAGTTAGGTTTAAGTAGTTCTAAGTTCTAGGGGACTGATGACCATAGATGTTAAGTCCCATAGTGCTCAGAGCCATTTGAACCATTTCTGAACCTGTCTCTGCTGAAATTTGGTCGATCGTTTGGCGACGATCCTCCTTGATCTTTTGGCGGACCTTTTCAATGTTCTCCTCATTTCGCGATGTTGAAGGGCGTCCAGAACGAGCTCGGTCTTCAACACACGTCTGACCAGGTTTAAAGCGCCCAAACTACTCGAAAACCTGTGTGCGGCTCATTGCGTCCTCCTGGAAAGCTTCCTGAAGCATTTGATGTGTCTCCGTTGCAGTTTTTTTTAAAGCAGGAAACAAAATTTCACGCACACTCTTTGTTCTTTTAAGGTTGCCGTAACGACTTCGCAGAGGTAACCCGCCAACAGTCAGAGAAACACAAAACCACACTTGCACGTTCAGCTCTACACTGACGCCGTCTGCACAGCTGTTTCGTGAAGGTCTCTACTAACACCATCTAGCGTGAGAACCCTGCACTACGTCTACGAGTGGCAGCGCCCTCGGATTCCGGTTTCTTTTGGGTCCCACCTCGTATACCGTGCAAAGCAAAATGGCGCCATCCAAATCCAACGCCAAGGTAGCTGCGGTGCACCACAGGCCATAAACAACGGCTGCGGGGATGGGTGCGGGCGAATAAACGTGCAAGTGTCGAGGGAATGAGCGCCCAGATGAACCAAAGTGCTACCAACAGCGATTCCTCAAGGAGCATTCAGCGAACGTTGCTGCGTATGAGCCTCCACACCAGGCGTCTGGTTGAGGCACCCACGCTGGCTGCTGTTCGTCGGCACGAAGGCTGGAATTTGGACTCCAGTATCGCAACTGAATTTCAACCGACTGGCAACGGGTGCCCTTTTCAGATGAATCACATTTTACACTCCATCGTACAGATACCTGTTGGCAGATATGGCGTGAAACGTTTGGAAGCAAACACCCTACACCAATCGTGGGAAGGGTCTAGACAGGAGGAAGGAGCGTTATGCTCTGAGGAATGTTATCATGGCGTTCCTTGGGTGATCTCGTCATGATGGAAGGCACAGTGGAGCAACACAGGTGTACATCTATCCTTGGGGACAACGTCCACCCCTACATGCAGTTTGCGTTTTCCTTTTTTTAAATAGAGATGGGGCCGCTCCACACCCGCACCAACGTGGTGACCAGACCAAAAGTTCTACTGTCAGCTCCGTCAACATGTTAAAAAAAATGGTTCAACTGGCGCTGAGCACTATGGGACTTAACATCTCTGGTCATCAGTCCCCTAGAACTACTTAAACCTAACTAACTTAAGGACATCACACACATCCATGCCCGAGGCAGGATTCGAACCTGCGACCGTGGCGGTCACGCGGTTCCACACTGAAGCGCCTAGAACCGCACGGCCACACCCGCCGGCTCAACATGGTAGTTATCTAGTAAGTGGATCACAGGATGCTGGGCTGTGATGTTGTCCGTGCGTCTGAGTAAGACTACGCATTAACACAGTCAATGAGGTGATAGTGGGCGAAACGCGAGTGAGGGTAGCGATTTCCTCGGCACGATGCCATCTACCAGCAGGACAATGCAACGTGTCACACAGCTCGCAGTGTAGGTGCGTGGGTAGAAGAGCACCAGGATGAATTAACCCTACTCCGCGCGGCTCCACCGAGTCCTCACTCGGGCATGGGTCGAGGTCTCGCGGTCGCGTTCTCGCTTCTCGAGCACGGGGTCCCAGGTTCGATTCCCGGCGGGGTCAGGGATTTTTACCTGCCTCGAGATGACTGGGTGTCTGTGTTGTCCTCATCATTTCATCATCATTCATGAAAGTGGCGAGATTGGACTGAGCAAAGGTTTGGAATTTGTACAGGAGCTGGTAACCGCGCAGTTGAGCGCCCCACAAACCGAAACATCATCACCATCGGGCATGGGTGTGTGCGTTGTCCTTAGCGTAAGTTACTTCAAGTTAGATTAAGTAGTGCGTATTATGTGGAACACGTATTATGTTTGAGTATAATGACTTTTCTGGAGACTAGAAATCTACTCTGTAGGAATCACCATGGGTTTCGAAAAAGACGGTCGTGTGAAACCCAGCTCCCGCTATTCGTCCACGAGACTCAGAGGGCCATAGACACGGGTTCACAGGTAGATGCCGTGTTTCTTGACTTCCGCAAGGCGTTCGGTACAGTTCCCCAAAGTCGTTTAACGAACAAAGTAAGAGTATATGGACTATCAGACCAATTGTGTGATTTGATTGAAGAGTTCCTAGATAACAGAACGCAGCGTGTCATTCTCAAAGGAGAGAAGTCTTCCGAAGTAAGAGGGATTTCAGCTGTGCCGCAGGAGAGTGTCGTAGGACCGTTGCTATTCACAATATACATAAATGACCTGGTGGATGACATCGGAAGTTCTCTGAGGCTTTTTGCAGATTATGCTGTGGTGTATCGAGAGGTTGTAACAATAGAAAATTGTACTGAAATGCAGGAGGATCTGCAGCGAATTGACGCATGGTGCAGGGAATGGCAATTGAATCTCAATGTAGACAAGTGGAATGTGCTGCGAATACATAGAAAGATAGATGCCTTATCATTTAGCTACAAAATAGCAGGTCAGCAACGGGAAGCAGTCAATTCCGTAAATTATCTGGGAGTACGCATTAGGAGTAATTTATAATGGAATGATCATATAAAGTTGATCGTCGGTAAAGCAGATGCCAGACTGAGATTCATTGGAAGAATCCTAAGGAAATGCAATCCGAAAACAAAGGAAATAGATTACAGCACGCTTGTTCGCCCACTGCTTGAATACTTCACGGCAGTGTGGGATCCGTACCAGATACGGTTGATCGAAGAGATACAGAAGATCCAACGGAGAGCAGCGCGCTTCGTTACAGGATCATTTAGTAATCGCGAAAGCGTTACGGAGATGATAGATAAACTCCAATGGAAGACTCTGCAGGAGAGACGCTCTACCTCGGTACGGGCTTTTGTTAAAGTTTCGAGAACATACCTTCACCGAAGAGTCAGGCAGTATATTGCTCCCTCCTACGTATATCTCGTGAAGAGACCATGAGGATAAAATCAGAGAGATTAGAGCCCACACAGAAGCATGCCGACAATCCTTCTTTCCACGAACAGTACGAGACTGGAATAGAAGGGAGAACCGATAGAGGTACTCAGGGTACCCTCCGCCACACACCGTCAGGTGGCTTGCGGTGTATGGACGTAGATGTAGATGTAGCTTGAGGACCCATGACCTCAGCAGTTTGCTCTCATAAGACCTTACCAAAAATTTCCAAATTAACCTTACCCCCTGGCCACCAAATTCCATGGATGTGAACCCAGTCGAGAGTCTGTTGGATCACCATGATCGGGCAGTATGTGCCATGGATCTTCAACCGGATCTTCTTCAGCTGGCCACTGCACGATACATCCCTGTAGCTACCTTCCGGAACCTCACTCATCCTGCTCCCGCACGTCTCGCAACGTTGCGCTGCTTTTGATATTAGTGTCGAGTTAACGTGACTGGACGGTTCAGTTGCAGGAGCCTTCACCATACGTGATTATCAGCTCCGGACTCTGACCATGACTACATGCTTTTCCATTTATTTTTTTTCATTTTTATAGTTTTTGAAGTTCCTAATACTGTCATGCATTTGATACAAAGTAAATATAAAAAATGGAGATATTAATTTTTCAAATACTGGTCGCAGAACATCACTTTTCCAAGTTTTGGCCCTCCTATGTAAGTTACCTCATAATGTTTCTATGTTTAACGCTACATTTGTGATTGTTTTGTACATGGATTTCAGCCAACAGGTAAGTACATTATATTACAGCACGTGGATGCAGCTGTCGCAGAGCTGAAGTACAACTGAATCCATTGAACAACCTTTGGGTCTAAACTAACAAGGTAATTAAACCTATCTTATTACTGTATTGACAACTTTATCACTGTTCCAGCTAGTATGAGCCCCCATCTTGAGTCAGGTCGGCTTGGTTATCGTGACTGAAGAGATCTTAGCAAAATAATTGGGTTTTAGGAGACCAGTTCATGGCTGTCCCACAGCACATTCACATCTTCGCTTTTGTAAGATAAAATTTCAGTGAACGACAATGACTTTATACGACTTGTCTCTGGTAAAAAAATCTTTCTTCTTCTTATTCTTGTCTCCATATTTCCCTCTCAGTATAATCAGTAGTATGTCAGCAGTAAGAGTGAGACAGGCAGTTAACTGTGATCTGTACTAAGTATTTGTTTGCAACAAACTCGACAACCAAACAGAAATTGAACACACCATGCCTCCGAAATTTAGAAGGATGCTAGGCTGTGCTCACTATCGCGAGTGATAGTCAGTTGAAATGGCGGTCACTATTACTCATAGGGCAATGGTACATTTATTGGGTGACCGCCATTACTCCTGCTGGGAAATGATGGTCAGTTTATGGGGTGACCACCATCACCCACTTGGGTCACGAGTGTCAGATAACAGAGTCAGCACCATTCACCCCTGGGGAGCAATTATTCTCAGTTTACATGTTCAAATGTGTGTGAAATCTTATGGGACTTAAATGCTAAGGTCATCAGTCCCTAACCTTACACACTACTTAAACTAAATTATCCTAAGGCCAAACACACACACCCATGCCCGAGGGAGGACTCGAACCTCCGCCGGGACCAGCCGCACAGACCATGACTGCAGCGCCTTAGACCGCTCGGCTAATCCCAGTTTACATGGTGGCCACCATTAGTTCTGGGAGCAAATTATAGTCCATTTCTGGGGTGATCAGATTTCCCCTGGTGGGAAATCATGGTTAGGATAATAATGATCAGTTAACAGACTGAGCACTATTTCCCTCTGGGGGAAATGATGGTCAGGTTATACAGGGCTATTACAAATGATTGAAGCGATTTCATAAATTCACTGTAGCTCCATTCATTGACATATGGTCACGACACACTACAGATTCGTAGAAAAACTCATAAAGTTTTGTTCGGCTGAAGCCGCACTTCAGGTTTCTGCCGCCAAAGCGCTCGAGAGCGCAGTGAGACAAAATGGCGACAGGAGCCGAGAAAGCGTATGTCGTGCTTGAAATGCACTAACATCAGTCAGTCATAACAGTGCAACGACACTTCAGGACGAAGTTCAACAAAGATCCACCAACTGCTAACTCCATTCGGCGATGGTATGCGCAGTTTAAAGCTTCTGGATGCCTCTGTAAGGGGAAATCAACGGGTCGGCCTGCAGTGAGCGAAGAAACGGTTGAACGCGTGCGGGCAAGTTTCACGCGTAGCCCGCGGAAGTCGACGAATAAAGCAAGCAGGGAGCTAAACGTACCACAGCCGACGGTTTGGAAAATCTTACGGAAAAGGTTAAAGCAGAAGCCTTACCTTTTACAATTGCTACAAGCCCTGACATCCGATGACAAAGTCAAACGCTTTGAATTTTCGGCGCAGTTGCAACAGCTCATGGAAGAGGATGCATTCAGTGCGAAACTTGTTTTCAGTGATGAAGCAACATTTTTTTCTTAATGGTGAAGTGAACAGACACAATGTGCGAATCTGGGCAGTAGAGAATCCTCACGCATTCGTGCAGCAAACTCGCAATTCACCAAAAGCTAACGTGTTTTGTGCAATCTCACGGTTTAAAGTTTACGACCCCTTTTTCTTCTGCGAAAAAAACGTTACAGGACACGTGTATCTGGACGTGCTGGAAAATTGGCTCATGTCACAACTGGAGACCGACAGCGCCGACTTCATCTTTCAACAGGATGGTGCTCCACCGCACTTCCATCATGATGTTCGGCATTTCTTAAACAGGAGATTGGAAAACCGATGGATCGGTCGTGGTGGAGATCATGATCAGCAATTCATGTCATGGCCC
Source organism: Schistocerca piceifrons (assembly GCF_021461385.2). Classification (NCBI taxonomy): domain Eukaryota; kingdom Metazoa; phylum Arthropoda; class Insecta; order Orthoptera; family Acrididae; genus Schistocerca; species Schistocerca piceifrons. The sequence goes on from NC_060140.1 coordinate 951,878,710, forward strand.
CCACGCTCTCTCGACTTAACCTCATGCGATTTCTTTCTGTGGGGTTATGTGAAAGATTCAGTGTTTAAACTTCCTCTACCAAGAAACGTGTCAGAACTGCGAGCTCGCATCAACGATGCTTTCGAACTCATTGATGGGGACATGCTGCGCCGAGTGTGGGAGGAACTTGATTATCGGCTTGATGTCTGCCGAATCACTAAAGGGGCACATATCGAACATTTGTGAATGCCTAAAAAAACTTTTTGAGTTTTTGTATGTGTGTGCAAAGCATTGTGAAAATATCTCGAATAATAAAGTTATTGTAGAGCTGTGAAATCGCTTCAATCATTTGTAATAACCCTGTAGTGTGACCACCATTACGCCTGCAGGCGCTGGGATGGTCTATTTACATGATGTCAACCTTTACCCCCGGGGGGAATTGACGGTAGTTTTACATGGTGAGCATCATTACCCACTGTAGTAATAATGGTCGATTTACAGGGTGAGCGCGATAAACGCTTGGGGGCAATGACGGTCGGGTGACTGCCGTTACCGCATGCTACAGTGCTCACTTTATCTTCTGGTATCATGTTTAGATGAAAGTGCTAGTTTGCATCGTTTTAAAGTTGAAACTATGTGCAGTTATATCGAATCGTATACAGCATAGTCGATCTTTCAGTACCATTTCACGCACTTTTCCAATAATCATCACTGCTTCGTTTCCTTGCTGATGAGAGTTTCACAGCTTTTGCTCTATGCACTACGTGTTGCTCCTGAGTTCTGAGAGTGAACATTTTTGCTGTCAGCCCTACGAATCCTGTAATAATCTCTAATAATAAAACATCTTTCACTAAAGCAACTTTCATTTTATGGACAAATAGAATGTTATAAACTTTATTATCGTGATAAGCACTGCGTCTTTATTAATATCACAAATATTTGAGGTGGTTACCTGATACATTAGGCTGTCCATATCTGTCTAACACATTTTAACATTTTTTGGCTCTCTTTTATTTAGTATATAGCCATAGTTAAAATCTACAAGCAGCGTCTTAGAAATATCTAAAACAGCCATCCTACAGCAATAGGTTTATCAAAAACTAAGTTAAGTCAACTTAATTCAGTTGCAACCAAATTTTCATGAAATATAACACTCCGCTTGAAATTCAGTCTTGCAATCAGAGCAGCATCTCTGTATCAATCTACTTTACTCTTTACTAGCTTCATATCACTCATTTTTTGCACTTTTTTGATAGTTTGTCAAAAACGTTATTATTAATGAGTTCAAAGAAATTATTTTCGAAATCGCTTTTTGTATTCATACATTGTTCAAGATTAACATCGATGTACTGTTCCGTACAGGGAGTTTGAGAGAATGACAGTATCTGGTGAATTTTGCTTAGAATAATGTTATTCTTCAGATACCATTTTAAATTTATATAACGAATCACATTTTTCTTATCGAAACATGTGGAAATTAGCTTCTTTGGGAATCCTGGTCTGATATTTGATGGCATAACTTTCTTTTGCCATAATGACGTATCATGTAAATTTTTTGGATACTCAGTATCCATTTCGAAAATGCACTCTGTGTCTGAACCGTCTGGTAGACTCACTGCTTCGAAACTGTCCATTGACATTCACGCGAAATCAGGGAGTGATAGGTATTGCATTCTAGCCCAGCTGTACAGACTTTAACACAGAAGTATACAGGGTGAGTCACCTAACGCTACCGCTGGATATATTTCGTAAACCACATCAAATACTGACGAATCGATTCCACAGACCGAACGTGAGGAGAGGGGTCTAGTGTAATTGGTTAATACAAACCATAAAAAATGCACGGAAGTATGTTTTTTAACACAAATCTACGTTTTTCTAAATGCAACCCCGTTAGATTTGTTAGCACATCTGAACATATAAACAAATACGTAATCAGTGCCGTTTGTTGCATTGTAAAATGTTAATTACATCCGGAGATATTGTAACCTAAAATTGACGCTTGAGTACCACTCCTCCGCTGTTCGATCGTGTGTATCGGAGAGTACCGAATTACGTAGGGATCCAAAGGGAACGGTGATGGACCTTAGGTACAGAAGAGACTGGAACAGCACATTACGTCCACATGCTAACACCTTTTTATTGGTCTTTTTCACTGACGCATATGTACATGACCATGAGGGATGAGGTACACGTACACACGTGGTTTCCGTTTTCAATTACGGAGTGGAATAGTGTGTGTCCCGACATGTCAGGCCAATAGATGTTCAATGTGGTGGCCATCATTTGCTGCACACAGTTGCAATCTCTGGCGTAATGAATGTCGTACACGCCGCAGTACATCTGGTGTAATGTCGCTGCAGGCTGCCACAATACGTTGTTTCATATCCTCTGGGGTTGTAGGCACATCACGGTACACATTCTCCTATAACGTACCCCACAGAAAGAAGTCCAGAGGTGTAAGATCAGGAGAACGGGCTGGCCAATTTATGCGTCCTCCACGTCCTACGAAACGCCCGTCGAACGTGTACCTCACCCCTCATGGTAATGTACATGTGCGTCAGTGAAAAAGACCAATAAAAAGGTGTTAGCATGTGGACGTAATGTGCTGTTCCAGTCTCTTCTGTACCTAAGGTCCATCACCGTTCCCTTTGAATCCCTACATAATTCGGTGCTCTCCGATACACACGATCGAACAGCGGAGGAGCGGTACTCAAGCGTCCACTTTAGGTTACAATATCTCCGGATGTAATTAACATTTTACAATGCAACAAACGGCACTGATTACGTATTTGTTTATATGTTCAGATGTGCTAACAAAACTAACGGGGTTGCATTTAAAAAACGTAGGTTTGTGTCAAAAAACATACTTCCGTGCAATTTTTTATGGTTTATATTAACCAATTACACTAGCCCCTCTCCTCACGTTCGGTCTGTGGAATCGATTCGTCAGTATTTGATGTGGTTTACGAAATATATCCAGCGGCAATGTTAGGTGACTCATCCTGTATAACATTTTCATCATAGTAAACCACGCACCTACCGTTTGCAACTGCTTGCCATTGTGAACAGTGAACAATACCACCTCTGACGCCACACTCAGCAACCTGTGATTGACCTATATCCGTAATAACTTGCAATTTTACACAAGCAGCTTCCAGCAATCCACTCGATGCGAAGCCAGGTTAGTTCATATAATTGGCTGGATCTACTTCGTGTCTTTTTTAGGCAGAGCGTGAGGAAATTTTCAAACACATCGCAAAAAAGTATGATATTGGTTGTCAAACATAAGATGGAATACTCCCTTAATGTCTGGCATTCACATAAACTCCACACGTTGCACACTCTTTGCTAATGCAATTCATTGATTGTTGATCCACCAGCCAGCAAGCTCTCGAACGCTTCAACTGGCGGCAGCTGCACAACAAAACGGATCCGTCACTTACCTGCTCTGAAGGAAATACGCCTTTCTTATTGCCCCAATTAAACTGCTTGCTTTCGGTGAAATACTCTATTGTTCTTTCCAACTCATCACTCTTTAAATATGAGACAGATTTTTCTAAAGAGTATGCCATATTGTTGAAGGAAATTTTAAGTAGCTACAATAGCCCAGTGTGATAGATTTAATGAACATAATATTTTTCCATATTTGTCGAAATCACAGAAAAATCGCCCGGAGTTAATTTAGTTGTTTCTTCCACCCATTCGTGATAGTCAAACGCACATCGCAATTCGTCAGACTGTGAATACAACAGGTACTCTAAAATTCTACATCTACATCTACATGGGTCCTTTGCAAATCACATTTACGTGCGTGGCAGAGGGTTCATCGAACCATCTTCACAATTATCTATTATTCCAATCTCGTATAGCGCTCGGGAACAACGAGCACTTATATTGTTGCGTAGGAGCTCTGCTTTCCCTTATTTTATTATGATGATCGTTTCTCCCTACGTAGGGCGGTGTCTACAAAACATTTTCGCATTCGGAGGAGAAAGTTGGTGATTGGAATTCGTGAGAAGGTTCCGCCACAGCGAAAAACACCTTTGTTTTAATGTTCTCCACCCCAAATCCTGCATCATTTAGGGGCATAATTTAAATTACACGTATCGTGTGCAGCTGCACGAAATATACGTGTAAAATCGAAGTGATCTCCGTGTTGCACATCCGTGTGCATAAAGTGTTCTTTACAGTTGCTGTTCGAAATGCCTCTTCCTCTTTGGGAGTAAGAATTTTTTTGTGGACAGTCTTCTTCGTATGTGGGCCTACAGCCTTAATATATTTTTTTGTCTGACTTAGGCCGTAAAATTTTCCGTTTATTTGCTGTTGAGGCCAGTTTTGACTGTACAATCATTATCAAGGTCATACATACATATGGTGATCAAAAAGTTTACGTTACGAGGTGCATTCAAGTTCTAAGGCCTCCGATTTTTTTTCTAATTAACTACTCACCCGAAATCGATGAAACTGGCGTTACTTCTCGACGTAATCGCCCTGCAGACGTACACATTTTTCACAACGCTGACGCCATGATTCCATGGCAGCGGCGAAGGCTTCTTTAGGAGTCTGTTTTGACCAGTGGAAAATCGCTGAGGCAATAGCAGCACGGATGGTGAATGTGCGGCCACGGACAGTGTCTTTCATTGTTGGTAAAAGCCAAAAGCCACTAGGAGCCAGGTCAGGTGAGTAGGGAGCATGAGGAATCACTTCAAAGTTGTTATCACGAAGAAACTGTTGCGTAACGTTAGCTCGATGTGCGGGTGCGTTGTCATGGTGAAACAGCACACGCGCAGCCCTTCCCGGACGTTTTTGTTGCAGTATAGGAAGGAATTTGTTCTTCAAAACATTTTCGTAGGATGCACCTATTACCGTAGTGCCCTTTGGAACGCAATGGGTAAGGATTACGCCCTCGCTGTCCCAGAACGTGGACACCATCATTTTTTCAGCACTGGCGGTTACCCGAAATTTTTTTGGTGGCGGTGAATCTGTGCGCTTCGATTGAGCTGACTGGCGCATTGTTTCTGGATTGAAAAATGGCATCCACGTGTCATCCATTGTCACAAGCGACGAAAAGAAAGTCCCATTCGTGCTGTTGTGGCACGTCAACATTGCTCGGCAACATGCCACACGGGCAGCCGTGTGGCCGTCCGTCAGCATTCGTGGCACCCACCTGGGTGACACTTTTCGCATTTTCAGTTCGTCATCCAGGATTGTGTGCACAGAACCCACAGAAATGCCAACTCTGGAGGGGATCTGTTCAACAGTCATTCGGCGATCCCCCAAAACAATTCTCTCCACTTTCTCGATCGTGTCGTCAGACCGGCTTGTGCGAGCCCGAGGTTGTTTCGGTTTGTTGTCACACGATGTTCTGCCTTCATTAAACTGTCGCACCCACGAATGCACTTTCGACACATCCATAACTCCATCACCACATGTCTCCAACTGTCGATGAATTTCAATTGGTTTCACACCACACAAATTGAGAAAACTAATGATTGCACGCTGTTCAAGTAAGGAAAACGTCGCCATTTTAAGTATTTAAAACAGTTCTCATTCTCGCCGCTGGCGGTAAAATTCCATCTGCCATACGGTGCTGCCATCTCTGGGACGTATTGACAATGAACGCGTCCTCATTTTAAAACAATGCTCATGTTTCTATCTCTTTCCAGTCCGGAGAGAAAAAATCGGAGGCCTTAGAACTTGAATGCACCTCGTAGAAGGCCACACAGTCCAGAATCAGCATGCCAACCACACAAAAGCACCATGAGCATTGACGCGACAGGTTGAAGATACCCGTTTGGTAAAGCTTCGTGTCCTGTGTTTTTTATTCCAGTCTTTGATCACAATATCAATTCTTTTGACGATGACCGGTTTCAGTCCGTAATGACCCTCCTCAGATCTACAATATAGAAATATATACACCTAGTGAGCAGTGTGTCTTTCAACACAATACAGCAATACGTATCACAATATGCTATCATACAACCAGCGAAATGTACAGATAAAATACGGTAAAACGTACCTTTTCTACACCATGTCCTAAAGTGATAAGGCCATAATGACATCGTCAAAACATATAAATATAGTCAGCACAGTATCGTAACATAGATGTAAAATAAGGTGTAGAATAGGCCACATCGTCCACCCAGTCGTTATTGCTACTGGCTACTGAAGTACAGTAGCTACCAGAAATGTGTTTGCCTACATCCTACCCAGACGTCGCTACTGTGGGCTTAGATGTAGTCATCATTCACGCATAAAACACAGTCTGATAAAAACACATTAGGTAAATATTGATAACTATCTTAGAAACCAATTGTGATACAGTAAAAGACGAATACAGTTACCGATATAAAATTATTAAAAGGAAATCTATGAAGATAATAGATCCGACCCTTTTATGATGTTTTTTTGTACTGTATCACAATTGGTTTCTATGATAATTATCAATATTTAAAAGTCTGCTACATGCAGTGTGCGATTTGCAGGGGGGGATGGGAGGCGGGGATTTCCCCCCCTCTGCATCAGACCATCCCCTCCTCTGGCTGTAGTTTATGGATCCCAACCTGGGATGTTTATTTCCCACGTGCTGGAGTAAAACTTGACATATAATTTAAATTTGTGGTGCCGAACACTGAAAGTATTTAATACGATCTTACTATTAATGCTACTAATATGTTTGCTTATTAATTTTGAAAAAGTGTTATGTAGTAGTTAAGCATTTCAAAACATTTAGAACTAAATCATCATTCTCATGTTGTCATTGTTGCTTTCGTCTAAGGTGCGTCATCCGTTTACTTGCGAGCTTGCGAGGGAAGTAGTGTGGCAGTCATACCGTAGCAGGCGGCCGGAGTCGCCGTGCGGTTCTAGGCGCTACAGTCTGGAGCCGAGCGACCGCTACGGTCGCAGGTTCGAATCCTGCCTCGGGCATGGATGTGTGTGATGTCCTTAGGTTAGTTAGGTTTAATTAGTTCTAAGTTCTAGGCGACTGATGACCTGAGAAGTTAAGTCGCATAGTGCTCAGAGCCATTTGAACCATACCGGAGCAGTCGTACCGCAGAGTTGGGTGATCTGGGGGCTGAAAGTCCCACCCCGGGCCCTGACACAGGGTGGCGACCGGCCCGCTTCCTGTGCGAACATTCACCGCTAGGCCACCTCTTGGCAACGGTATGGCGCGGACTAACGCGCCTGGGACGAAAGCACACATCACTAAATAACGCACCATCGTCTGCTTCTAGTTCCTGGGATACTACACTCCTGGAAATGGAAAAAAGAACACATTGACACCGGTGTGTCAGACCCACCATACTTGCTCCGGACACTGCGAGAGGGCTGTACAAGCAATGATCACACGCACGGCACAGCGGACACACCAGGAACCGCGGTGTTGGCCGTCGAATGGCGCTAGCTGCGCAGCATTTGTGCACCGCCGCCGTCAGTGTCAGCCAGTTTGCCGTGGCATACGGAGCTCCATCGCAGTCTTTAACACTGGTAGCATGCCGTGACAGCGTGGACGTGAACCGTATGTGCAGTTGACGGACTTTGAGCGAGGGCGTATAGTGGGCATGCGGGAGGCCGGGTGGACGTACCGCCGAATTGCTCAACACGTGGGGCGTGTGGTCTCCACAGTACATCGATGTTGTCGCCAGTGGTCGGCGGAAGGTGCACGTCCCCGTCGACCTGGGACCGGACCGCAGCGACGCACGGATGCACGCCAAGACCGTAGGATCCTACGCAGTGCCGTAGGGGACCGCACCGCCACTTCCCAGCAAATTAGGGACACTGTTGCTCCTGGGGTATCGGCGAGGACCATTCGCAACCGTCTCCATGAAGCTGGGCTACGGTCCCACACACCGTTAGGCCGTCTTCCGCTCACGCCCCAACATCGTGCTGCCCGCCTCCAGTGGTGTCGCGACAGGCGTGAATGGAGGGACGAATGGAGACGTGTCGTCTTCAGCGATGAGAGTCGCTTCTGCCTTGGTGCCAATGATGGTCGTATGCGTGTTCGGCGCCGTGCAGGTGAGCGCCACAATCAGGACTGCATACGACCGAGGCACACAGGGCCAACACCCGGCATCATGGTGTGGGGAGCGATCTCCTACACTGGCCGTACACCACTGGTGATCGTCGAGGGGACACTGAATAGTGCACGGTACATCCAAACCGTCATCGAACCCATCGTTCTACCATTCCTAGACCGGCAAGGGAACGTGCTGTTCCAACAGGACAATGCACGTCCGCATGTATCCCGTGCCACCCAACGTGCTCTAGAAGGTGTAAGTCAACTACCCTGGCCAGCAAGATCTCCGGATCTGTCCCCCATTGAGCATGTTTGGGACTGGATGAAGCGTCGTCTCACGCGGTCTGCACGTCCAGCACGAACGCTGGTCCAACTGAGGCGCCAGGTGGAAATGGCATGGCAAGCCGTTCCACAGGACTACATCCAGCATCTCTACGATCGTCTCCATGGGAGAATAGCAGCCTGCATTGCTGCGAAAGGTGGATATACACTGTACTAGTGCCGACATTGTGCATGCTCTGTTGCCTGTGTCTATGTGCCTGTGGTTCTGTCAGTGTGATCATGTGATGTATCTAACCCTAGGAATGTGTCAATAAAGTTTCCCCTTCCTGGGACAATGAATTCACGGTGTTCTTATTTCAATTTCCAGGAGTGTATTTCGTGGACCTTCTTTAAATACTCTTCTCTTCCACCATCCTTTTCTTTTCCTTTGCTTTTCAATTCCGTTGTTAGCTACATGTGCAAGTACCAAGTAGGCCGCCGCCGCGATACTTTATCGTCCTTTATACTGCAAGACCGACGCACGTGTGGCAGAAATTCTGTTGCTTTGGTATAAATTAACCTGCCGCATGCAACATACGCCGCAAGATGTTGCCTGTTGTAGCATGCTACAAGACGACGCACGCCACATTTCCGTAGCATGCCACGATGTTGCAAGACGGCGCCCCAGCGTAAACGAGGCTTTAGAGCCAGGTCTGTATTGTATGGTGGATGTGATGTGTTGCGTACGAAACTAAAACCTGCAATCAGATCCAAACGTCGTGGAAAACTGTGAAGAGGTGTCATCCTGCAGCAAGATAACGCTCGCCCACATTCTGCCAAACGGACATCCGACGCAATAAAGGAGTTGAGATTCGAGGTGCTGGAACATCCACCATACAGTCCAGACCTGGCTCCAAGCGATTTTCACATGTTTGGATCCTTGACGGAAGCACTACAGGGAAGAAGATTTGAAAGTGATGAAGACGTCATTGCTGCGGTGCAAAATTGGTTACAGATGCAACCGAAAAACGTATTTTCTGAAGAAATAAAAAAAAAAAAAACTCGTAAAACGTCGGGAAAACTGCATTGAAGTCCAGGGAGGTTACATAGGAAAATAACGCATGTTTCAGTTTTCTATCATCAGAATAAGTACAGCTTTTCACAAATGTGCCTGTACTTTTTGAATTACCGTCGTATACCTGTATGTAGATGATTTTGTAAATAAGCTTTACCTATAATGTACTTTGAAAGATATAACAATGGATGGCTTTTCTGATAGTGCATACGCGTGAATAGTGAGTTTCGGCATTAACATCTATTTATAAATAACTGTTTAACCATGGGTAACGCCATGGTCCAAGCTAGTAACGTATGTAATTATACTAACCCCCTAAGACATCCCCCCCCCCCCGCCCCCCCACTGGTAAAAGCGCAAATCGCACACTGCCTACATGTATTTACCTAATGTGTTTTTATCAGATTATGTTTTTTGCGTAAATGATGACTACATCTAAGCCCACAGTAGCGACATCTGGGTAGGATGTAGGCAAACAGATTTGTGGTGGCTACTGTACTTCAGTAGCCCGTAGCAATAATGACTGTGTGGACGATGTGGCCTATTGTACACCTTATTTTAGATCTATGTTACGATGCTGTGCTGACTATATTTATATGTTTTGACGATGTCATTATGGCCTTATCACTTTAAAACATGGTGTAGGAAAGGTACGTTTTACCGTATTTTATCTGTACATTTCGCTGGTTGTATGGTAGCATATTGTGATACGTATTGCTGTATTGTGTTGAAAGACTCACTGCTCGCTAGGTGTATATACGGGGTGTCCAGAAAAGGACTCCCTGATTTCAAAATTAAATATCTCGAAAACAAAGATCGATAAAGGAATGCAGTAAACGGTATGTTTATTGTGAAAGCTGTATGAAGTCTATACAGCAGTTTGAAATAATAGTTACAAAAGCTGCTAACAGATGGCGCTGTAATCGCCATACGTAATGCCTAGTATAAATAGTGATCCGAAGCCCAGAGCGATCAGTTCCAGTATTGAAACGTGAAAGGAGGTTACCGTACCGAAGGAAGAGATTAAAACCATATACTCCATTGAACAACACGTTTTTCTGGTGCTAGAGTACCACAGGTTAGACGAGAGTCCTACGGCAACAAGGCGAAGTTTTCAAGCACGATTTAATGTTCCAAAAGGACCCGATGCGAAAACCATTCGTACGCTCTTCGCAAAATTTCAACGAACAGGCAGCGTAACTGATGATCTAGTGGGGCATGTTGGCCGCAAGCAAACCGCAGTTACGCCTGAAAATATCGCCACAGTTTCTGGAATTATTCAGCGAAATCCAATGTCATCCGTCCGTAGAATTGCATCTGAGACTGGTTTGAAGCGTTCCAGCACGCAGAAAATACTGAGAAAGAGCCTACACACGTTTCCATTCAAAATTCAAACGCACCCGTACGAGCTGTGCAACAAAGGGTTGCCTTTGCTAATCAGATGCTCACAATGATTGATAGTGAAGGATTTGATGTTGGCTGCATCTGGCTTACAGATGAAGCACACTTCCACCTGAATGTGTACGTGAATAAGCTGAACTGGCGATTTTGGGGTTCCGAAAAGCCATATTGGTGTGAAGCGAAACCCCTGTATTCTCCTAAAGTTACTGTGTGGGCCCTTTTTTCAATCGAGAAACGATCACTGGTGCACGTTACGTTGCAATTTCGGATCAATTTGTCGCCACGCAGCAAGCGTTAGCAAGATGGAGCCCGACCACATCGGACCGAACAAGTGTTTCGCTTTCTTGAGGAATACTTCGGGAATCGAGTCATTGCTTTGGAGTATCCCAAATTTACTGGTGCAGGCATGGATTGGCCTCCATATTCGCCGGATTTGACTCCCTGTGACGTTTTTTTGTGGGGCACAGTGAAAGACATGGGCTACCCGGAGCATCCCGCCACGCTGGACGAGCTTGAATCGGCGATCTCTGTGGCATGTGAATCCATTTCGGTTGAGACATTACGAAATCTGATGGTGAATTTCATTCTCCGTTTGCGCCACCTCTGTAGTGCCAATGGTGAACATTTTGAAAACAATTTGAAGTGATTGTTTGCAAAGATTTTTTCATACGATTATTTCACATGTATGCTGATATGAGCTGTACAGCGTACAGCGCATCTGTTAGCAGCTTTTGTAACTATTATTTCAAACTGCTGTATAAACTTCTTACAGCTTTCACAATAAACATACCGTTTACAGCATTCCTCTATCGATCTTTGTTTTCGAGATATTTAATTTTGAAATCAGGGAGTCCTTTTCTGCACACCCTGTATTTGTATATTGTAGATCTGAGGATGGTCATTACGGACTGAAACCGGTCATCGTCTAAAGAATTCATATTGTGATCAAAGACTGGAATAAAAAGCATTTGACAGTATTTGATCACTGTTCGTATGCGCGACTATGTCGCACCTGTTGCACGACCTCGTCCCACAGGCATCGTCCACTCTACAAGGTTTCTTCTTTTTTTTTTTCGTGGTATTCGCACGGGAAGAGATCGGGCCTGTAAGGCGGGTGTTCGAATGTCTCCCACTTGAGTTGGCGCTGTCCGTGATGGATGAGGCTGACCTCCCAGATCGGCCGCCATCTTGTGTCGAGTCGCGATTAGCACGCAACCTGGCGGACAATTCCGTAACTGTGCTTTTCTACAGACGTACTGTCCCATACACGTTCTTCGTTCTCCGACGGATATCTACCCGTGTTTGCCCTTCGGCAGCCGAGAGAATAAGAGCAGCACGTTGCTCCTGTTTCGAGGCATTTGGTAATAATGTGGCCCACAGTTGACATTTCTGCATTCACCGCACACACATCGAGAGAAAAGAGAACGCCGCACTCATCCTCTGCCTACATATTGGTGCTCATACAGGGTGAGTCACCTAACGTTACCGCTGGATATATTTCGTAAACCACATCAAATACTGACGAACCGATTCCACAGACAGAACATGAGGAGAGGGGCTAGTGTAATTATTTAATACAAACCATACAAAAATGCACGGAAGTATGTTTTTTAACACAAACCTACGTTTTTTTAAATGGGATCACGTTAGTTTTGTTAGCACATCTGAACATATAAACAAATACGTAATCAGTGCCGTTTGTTGCATTGTAGAATGTTAATTACATCCGGAGATATTGTAACCTAAGGTTGACGCTTGAGTACAACTCTTCCACTGTTCGATCGTCTGTATCGGAGAGCACTGCAACATACATCGCGTTTCTACGGAATGGCCTGCCAACGTTGCTCGAAAATGTCCCACTGGAAACGCGTCGACGTATGTGGTATCAGCATGATGGTGCACTTGCACATTCCGCAATTAACACTAGGCTGACCCTTGACAGGATGTTCGACAGGCGTTTCATAGGACGTGGAGGACGCATAAATTGGCCAGCCCGTTCTCCTGATCTTACACCTCTGGACTTCTTTCTGTGGGGTACGTTAAAGGAGAATGTGTACCGTGATGTGCCTACAACCCCAGAGGATATGAAACAACGTATTGTGGCAGCCTGCGGCGACATTACACCAGATGTACTGCGGCGTGTACGACATTCATTACGCCAGAGATTGCAATTGTGTACAGCAAATGATGGCCACCACATTGAACATCTATTGGCCTGACATGTCGGGACACACTCTATTCCACTCCGTAATTGAAAACGGAAACCTCGTGTGTACGTGTACCTCACCCCTCATGGTAATGTACATGTGCGTCAGTGAAAAAGACCTATAAAAAGGTGTTAGCATGTGGACGTAATGTGCTGTTCCAGTCTCTTCTGTACCTAAGGTCCATCACCGTTCCCTTTGGATCCCTACGTAATTCGGTACTCTCCGATACACACGATCGAACAGCGGGGGAGTGGTACTCAAGCGTCAACTTTAGGTTACAATATCTCCGGATCTAATTAACATTTTACATTGCAAGAAACGGCACTGATTACGTATTTCTTTGTATGTTCAGATGTGCTAACAAAACTAACGGGGTTCCATTTTAAAAAAACGTAGATTTGTGTTAAAAAACATACTTCCGTGCATTTTTGTATGGTTTGTATTAAACAATTACACTAGCCCCTCTCCTCACGTTCGGTCTGTGGAATCGGTTCGTCAGTATTTGATGTGGTTTACGAAATATATCCAGCGGTAACGTTAGGTGACTCACCCTGTATATCAGCACCGTAATAGCGCTAGGTTGCATATACGCTGCAGCAACGCCCTCAGACGGAAATTTTTTGATCGACCGTTATAGAATCTCTACGCAACACGCCGTAGAAAATGCGGGATGTAAATTACTTTGAAAATATTCTGTGGTCAACCCTGGAGTGATCTGTATCGAATACGAACATAAATATTGTACATGTGGAAGAACCTCATACAATTAAGCATTAAAATGAACTTGGAATCCATTCACTGAAGGACCACATTTTATCATATACATCCGAGTGTATAAAATGGGCATCAATGGATGCAGGTGATCAGACAGGATGCTTACGTACGTTTCACCTGCCAGAGTCGTATCTAGACGTATCAGGAGTCTCGTATCACTCCAACTGCACACGCCCCACACCATTACAAAGCCTCCACCAGCTTGAACACTCCTTTGCTGACATGCAGGGTCCATGGGTTCATAAGGTTGTCTCCATACCCGTACACGTCCATCCGCTCGGTACAAGCCTTCGGCTCCGAAAGCCCATATCGATGGTGTTTCGTTGAATGGTTCGCATGCTGACCATCTGCAGCGATACGCGGAAGGGTTGCACTTATGTCACGTTGAAAGATTCTGTCCAGTCGTCGCTGGTCCCATTCTTGCAGGATCTTTTCCCGGCCTCAGCAGTGTCGGAGATTTGATGTTTTACCGGATTCCTGATATTCACGGTACACTCGTGAAATGATCGTACTGGAAAATTCCCACTTCATCGCTACCCCGGAGATGCTCTTTTCCCATCGCGCTTTCGCCGACTGAAACATCACGTTCAAACTCACCTCAATCTTGATACCCTGCCATTGTAGCAGCAGTAACCGATCTAACAACTGCACCAGACACTTCTTGTCTTATATACCTTGTCTTACTACCTCTGTATTTGAATACGCCTTCCTATACCAGTTTCTTTGGCGCTTCATTGTACATTCCTATAGACTGCGAACGTAATTCTTTTCCTTAAGTATTGTACTAATGTGAAATGTAATTTACAAGAAATTAACTGCATAAACAGAGCAGTAAATACATACATACCTTCCCAGAAAGTTATCTTCCAGAATGGTATCAAGAAAATAAAAACTACACAACATTACTGCAGTTAGGTTGTTACGAAAGGTGTAAACACAAAAACAGTACATGATATAAACGCCTGATCGAAACATGTAGATTCGCGTCAGCTGTCATTCTATATGCATCCAGAAACGGCATTCAGATTCTCGCTAGCACGCTATTAAATCTCGGAGAAACTTCCCGTGCTGTGTGTCAGTTCACGTAATTCTCTGGGGAAATCTTCTCAGCTGTCTCGACAGATGATGCAACGCTGCTCCAACGTCGCTTCAATCTTCTCACATACACGGCGAAATGGTAGCAGGAGCCATTGCCGCAACAAGGTAGTGGTTTTGTAACACACGCCTCTAAGATTTCTCCCTTCTTATACCCTGGGAAAGGGTCCGTTCTCAAATGCGTTTCTTTTCTTGGGAATCTAATTGGCGCGATGGGATGTCCTCCGTAAATAATTTCAGATAGATGATACGGTAAACTAGTTTATGGTCTTACAGAACTTTTCATTGCATCAATCTATGTAATCTGATAAACTGTCTGTTGATATAAACAAAAAACATTACTCACAGACCAGTGTATGTACTTCTTAGTGATATTAGCTGCTGGTGACAAAAATCTGTTTCATCTAAACTGTGATTTAAGCAGTCATAAATATAAGAAAGTGAAGTAAGGTTCGTGTAACCTTTTATTTCATGTCAGAGTTTAAATGTAACTGAGGGATAAGTTAACTTCCTTTGTTGTAGTAGTTGATATCATTGTTTATAAAAGCTATCGATACTCATTTATATCTAAATTATGCGATCACATGTAAATAATTATTTCATTCCGCACTACTTCTGAGCTATAGTCAAGTGCAAAACGTGCTTTTTACGCAGTAATAAAGATTCGTCACTACCTCATTTATTTTGAAATCAAAGAAGTAATTAGAATCTAAGGGAGAACTAATCATCAAAAAACAGTTTACATTTCTTTTATAGTGATTGTTAAACACATAATGTGTAACCAATACGTTGCAGAACCTGTCGAAATTTTATTAAAGATGTTCCATATTAAACTTTGTTACTCAGTATTTAGTTATCAGTCTTCTGACTGCAATAGAGTTGTTAGTTTTATTTAAGAATGTGTTTAAAATACGACAAAATTACGATACCTAAATAGAGTATATTGCCCAAAATTTCTCCATAGCTGGAAGTTCCTTGTCTACATCTACGTCTACATCTACGTGATTAAGCTGCTTCTCTACCATCCCACTCTCGAACGGCGCGAAAAAAAAAAAAAATTCTGTGCGGGCCCTGATTTTTCTTATTTTATCGTGATGATCATTTCTCCCTATGTAGGTGGGTGCCAACAGAATGTTTTCGCCGCCTTAACTCGCGATGTTTCAACAGCCAAAACACAGATTGAACTCCCGAAAGAAACTGCGGAAAAAGTCGGCCTGCAAATATCTTTTGAAAAGACAGAATATATGACTTGCAGCAAACAAGCCCCAAAATTCATGGAGACAAAATATGGCAAAATTAAACGAGTCCCACAATTTAAATATCTCGGTGAAACGATTCAGGAAAATGTAACAGAAACGAAATCCAACGAAGTCAGACGCCAAAAGATGGACACTGCTTATCGACTCACTCAAAATATCTACAATAAAAAATGTGTCTCCAAGCACACAAAACTACGACATTACAATACCGTCATTAAACCAGAATGCCTATATGGATCAGAGAAACTAATTTTAAACAGGAAGTCAGACATAGAAAACATTCAGAAAAAAGGAACGGAAGATCTTAAGAAAATTTTAGGCCCAAAACTTGTAGATGAATAGTATCGGCTCAGAGGCAAACAGGATATCAAACAATACTCTAATATTCACAGTGGCATTAGAAAACGCAGATTAAGATCCTCTGGACACATCAAAAGAATGAATCCGGACAGACCTACAAAGAAAATAGTTGAATTTTATGAAAACAGGAGTAAATCTAGAACAGACCCAATGAAATGGATTGGCGAAATCAAAACAGATCTGAAACTAGCAGGAATTACACCAGAGGATATCGAAAACAGGGAAATCTTCAGATCCAAAATTCACAAGTGGCAAGTTGACCAAGAGGAGAAACCAAAGAAGAAGACTGGAACAACATGGTCTCAAGAAATAAAAGAAGCCCACAGCAAAAGAATGAAAGAAGTATGGCCACATACAAGATGACCGTGGCGCATAAGCTTACTGTGAGAGATAAGGAGTGGAGACTGCAGTTTGCAAGGTGGGCAGTCGAGCAAGACCAAGAGACAGTAATACACAACATGTGGTTTTCTTTGTAAATAAGTTATACACAACTGCAACCAGTGACTTTTTTTGAATAATAACGTTTCAGGTTCATCTTCAGATGGTTTCGGGAGGATCCAGGAAGTTACATCATTACTGGTAGTAGCATAATGCTGGGTGCTGGTTCTATCGCAGAAAGACGGGTCACACCTTAATGCATCGCCATGACTATAGCTTATCTGTCGATATGGATGTAAATTTAGTTTTTACTTACTGCGACAGTATAGGCGGCTAGAATAAAAATAAGTCAACAGTTAAAGAATTTTTGTTCATGATCTTTTAAATAGTAAATGTACAGCCATACAAACAGCTTTAATCCATTACAATCACTATAACTCTTATACATATACCTTTAGCTAAAATAAACAGAATCTGCTCTTGATGATGCCCCAGATCATGTTAACGTAACAACAGAAATAAGCCAACAGTTCATCTGAAGATTTGTTATTAATTTAAATATACAGGTCCTAGTCATACAGACAGCTGCACCTCACTGCAGATACAATAACTCTGTATTATTGATTCCTTGGGATTCATGTTAATGCCAAACATGATAATTGCTAAAAAAAAAAAAAAGAAAGAAAAAGAAAGCTGCCTGTAATATACAAGTAGAAATAAGATATCAGATCACCTGAAATTTGTTCTTGTAGTAATTTATTTATTTATTTTATCTTGTGTTCTCATGTTATCGCCATTCTGATTAAAATACTTGCCCTTATATCGACTTTAGCACATGTAAAGAACAACAAATTACATCTCTGTACAAAGTAGGTTTATGCCATACCTTTCTGTCAAGATCTTTGTTACAAGCAACAGTTGTAAAGCGCATGCTGGATGCTGGTAAAGTGTCACTGTCAAAGTGTAAACTAATATAGTTTGTGTGAAAGCGTTCTGGACATCAAAATGGAGGCAGACAGATCCGAAAAAAAGCCGCCGATACACCCTGTCGCAGTAAGTAAAAACTAAATTTACATCCATATCGACAGATAAGCTATAGTCATGGCGATACATTAAAGTGTGACCCGTCTTTCTGCGATAGAACCAGCACCCAGCATTATGCTACTACCAGTTATGATGTAACTTCCCGAAACCATCTGAAGATGAACCTGAAAAGGTTCGAAAACCGGTTCATGTAATAAAGCATTATTATTCAAAAAAAGTGACTGGTTGCAGTTGTGTATAACTTATTTACATTCAATATACAGGCACGGTTCTAAAATATCCGTAATGGATACGCATAATATGGTTTTCTGACGAAGTTCATCTTTATGTGAGCGGTTTTGTGAACAAACAAAACGTTCGATTCTCGGCATGTGGACCTCCGCGAATAAATCACACGAAAGCCGCCTACGGAGAGAAAGTGTGCATGTGGGTCACGATGTCAAGCCATGGAATCGTCGGTTCGTTCTTTTTCGATGCTACACTAACAACAGAAATAAGCCAACAGTTCACCTGAACATTTGTTATTAATTTAAATACACAGGTCCTAGTCATACAAACAGCTGCACCTCACTGCAGATACAATAACTCTGTATTATTGATTCCTTGGGATTCATTTCTTCCGACGCTGTCCGAATCACTGGTTACTCTCTCCTAAGGGCAGATCGTGAAACACGACGCGGGTGTAGTAGTGTCCCTTTTGCAATATTCACCATTATCGAGGTGAAACATAAATAAAAATGACTGTATGTGACTCAAAATGAATTGCAAACATTGATTTTACTGTAAAAATATACAATATATATCGATGCAATGTTCATTCTTCTGTCTAGTCTGTTTTGTTCTGTTCGTTCTGGTGTTAGCTGGAATAAGGTACGCAAGCTATTGTGCTGCGCTACCATTTGTTTCTGTCGTAACGTAATTGCAAATATTTAATTGTGTAAACTGTGTCCTAGTAAGAATATATTAGTATAAAGTGATCTCCGTGTGTTATTTCAAGAACCCACGCCACATTTATCTTATGAAAAGAATATTTAATGAAAATTATTTAGCATGTTTCCAGCTGCTGCGGAGCGAGTAACAGTGATCTCTGACTTTAACAATCAGCCGCCATTACGCGGTACATTTAAAAATATTTTTTCACAGCACAACGTCTGATAGCCGGAGCGGAAGAAATATTGTAAAAATATTCAGTGAGATTAATTGAAGTAATCCAGTGAAATAATTTTATTAAAACTTGTCTATTTTCTATGATAGTGAACTGGAGCTAAGTAATACTACGCTATTGCATTTACAGTAATTTATAGGGAGCCTGGCGCTCGATAAAACCAGATATAATATGTAATTGGCAACCTACGAAATTCATTATTTTGCTTATTATATCTCTTTTGTATTTTTTTGAAAGCTAAAAGTAAAAACTTACACCACTAAAAATCAGTAACAGACCACGATAAATCAAAGGACAAACATATTTACTAGGAGAGTGTTTCCTCTAAATAAATAGCATACATTATATTTTTTTAAGAGATATAATAGTGCCTATGTTCGCTCTGATCTGACACCTACTATACTATGCACATCGGATGCAAAGGGCGAAGGAGAAGCAGAGTTCTTCTTTTTCGAAATAAATACTTCAAATCAGAAACTGCTAATTGGAGTAATCTATAAACCTCCAAACGTCGGTGCCATGTCCTCCTTTCAGTCTGCCCTGTCCTCGCTCGTGACACAGTATGAACACATAATCATTATGGGCGACACAAACATCGACTTACAGTTAAAATCTCCCTCTGCAGAAAAACTAAGGAGACTGTTCCACTCCAATGATATGAGTTTAACACCGCTGGACCCACGACACACAGCCATACACTCATAGATATAATAGCCACAAAGCGACCAGATAAAATAATTCGTGCCCAATCAGACACCCGCTCCGGGACTCTCTGCTCATGACGTGATATTCTTAAATTACTCAGTGCATACTACCAAAGAAAAATCTCATCTGGTAACCTACAGAAACCTAAAAAATGTTAACCATGACGCTCTTCAAAAGGATTGCTCAGACATCCCTTGGCACGATATAAGCAATGAACCGACCTTAGACGGAAAAAATCGGGAATTATGTCGCAAAATTATTGCACTGTATGACAAACATGCTCCTCAACGCACTGTCAAGGTAAAGAGAGCTCCCGCTCCGTGGCTCACCACTGAATTACGCCAGTTAATGAATAAACGTGATGCTCCACATAGGGCCTTCAAGCGTAACCCAACTCCCGAGGCGTACGAAGCTTACAGGAAGCTCAGAAACAGAACCAAGCAAAGCGTGAGGAATGCCAAAATCAGACATGCCCGCTCTGTCGTATGCGGCATATCAAAACCTGCTGCACTGTGGAAAAAGTTGCGCAGTTTCGGTATAGGGAAGCGAAGATCTGATGCTGTTTATCAAGCGTCTGCAGAAGAATTAAACGATTTCTTCTCAACAGCTGTAAACTGCCAGGCAGCGGCAAATTACCAGCCTCAAGATATCAATCTCTCGAGAGACAAGTTTTTCCTAAAACATGTCACTACCGGCACAGTACACAAGGCAATTACGAGAATCTCTTCCGAGGCAGTAGGAAATGATGGAGTGAGCATTGGCATGATTAAGAACGTCGTAGACACTATTATTCCAGTTATCACAGACATCTTCAACCTGTCTCTTGTCAGTAGTACATATCCTACTGAGTGGAAGCAAAGTTTAATTCAATCTATACCCAAGACTGACAACCCTAAGTCGCCTGGTGACTACAGGCCGATCAGCATACTACCTGCAATATCTAAAGCCCTAGAATACATGGTCCATGAACAGCTGACGGATTACCTCAAAACTCATAACATCCACGACGAATATCAGTCAGGCTTTCGAAAGCACCATAGTACAGCAACTGCGTTAATCAAAGTAACTGATGACATTAAACATGCTATGGACAGACGTGAAGCTACCATCCTAACACTGCTTGACTTTAGCAAGGCTTTTGATACAGTTGTCTTTGATATATTACTAATTAAAATGAAGCAGCTGAATTTCTCAAACAGCGCAATACACTGGTTCGACACCTACCTCAAAAACAGAAGTCAACAAGTCATTTGTGGGTCGGAAAAGTCATCATGGAAAAACGTGCGCTCTGGAGTTCCCCAAGGCTCCGTCCTTGGTCCATTACTCTTCTCACTGTACATTAATGATATTGAGAGGTGGCATGAGCCCCCTCTCATATTTCTATCTTACGATTTTCCTCTCTAATTGCATGCAGTGAAAAGTCGCTATTCCTTCACACGCGGACTTCCCACGCAGCGTCTCTCGTCACCCGGGTGGTCCGGTGACAGGCGGGCTCTGCTGATCTGGAAAGGGTTAAGCCGACAGGTGTGAGGAAGTCGAGTGAATGCTTTGCAGACGCCGACATTGTCAAAAGACACGCCCGGAAGGGTCTGAAGTAGCGGCTGGGCTAGAGGTTCCGTTACTTCGCAGAAACTTAGCGAAAACACTTTCTGGCGGGCTACCAGCGAGGCGTGGGAATGACTTGTGTACCCAGGCAGTTGTGGCGGGAAAATTGCCGCGCTTTCTGCAAAATAGTAACTGTGATTGGCTTGCTCAGGGCATAGCTCCGTGACGTAGCAAAATCAACGCAGAAATTGGCGCCAAGAATCTCCATTGGTGGAATGGTAGTGCTGCGGCAATAGAGTGGAATTTTCCGCCGGTTTTCGAGTTGCTGATTGGAACGTTTAACCACGGCCACTGTCGGGGGGGCGGGAATGTCCTGTGTTCGGCCTGTACGGGTGCTCTTGTGGGGAGTCGGCTCTCGCCTTTCAGTCGAGGACGTCGAAGCAACCAGCCATCGCCTCCGGTACGCCAAATCGTGTTCTTGCAGTTAAGAAGACAGTTTGGTAATGTATGTCCGCAGCACCGGCAGACAGGGATTTTCCTAGGTGATAATCAGAGCTCAGCAGAGCGCGCCTGTTCGTCTTTTTCTAACTTTGTTCTGTCTTGGGTAGCAGCAATTAATGTTGGGTTGGCTATGTGTTTTCTCTTAAGATTTGAGTTGCAAGGAATTGGCTCCACATACCACTTCGTCATAATCCTCACAATCTAGTTTAGGGACAACTTCACATTCACAGTGTTTGTTTGAGTATCCAATTTGAGCCAATTTGATGTATTGTAAATGTTTCATGTGTTTTTGTTTATTATTTTGTGTTTAGTCTTAATAAATCATATTGTTATTTTGGACAGAAGTTTCATTCTGTTAATCTGTAGAGCAACCCTATCATTCCTCACTATGTTAATGAAACCTTCGTTTATTTAACTTATTTATCAAATTAAATTATTGCAGGTGCCAAACTCTCTTCTACTCCACTGGCAGGGTTGATTAGAGTCAGTTCACGTATTTTTTTTAATCCTTGTGCAACAGCAAAAGTCAGAGTTACAATAGGGGGGGGGGGGTTTAGAGCATCATTTACATATGTAGATTCTAGAAGAATTTAGTGTTAAATACACTGCTAGCCCCGGCACCTCGCATAAAATGGCGACCCTGCCAAGATCGGATCTTTCCTGTGAATTGCTGATAAGCAAGTATTATTAGTAGTAGGGACATTCAAAATTTTTTTTGCTTAATTTTTTTTATTGATTAATACCCAAGTTTTTTTTCTGGTAGTTCCACATTTAGTTTTAAGAAGCGGTGCATGATTACAGTTTTTGTTTTCAGTGTATATATTCTTTTGTTCATTGTTTTTGTGTTCCTTTGATGGTGTGTCCGTATCATATCACACTTTGTCGGGTTTGTGTGCGGTTTCTGTACCACAACAAATCGTGCGTATAATTACAGCGTTGGAGATGCGTTGTTGAAATTTTATGTCTATGTGTAAAAAATGTATGGAGTAGGTTAATTTTATTGTGCATTTTAGATAAATTTGTTTTTCATGAATGATGACGAGAAGTAAGGCACGACTATTATCGAGCGAAGCTAAAACAAAAGAGGATAGCATAATGGATAAGGGGCAGTTTACTGACGGGAATAGGTTCGGAGATGAGATGGGCACATTTTTAGCAGGACAGGACGCCAGGGTCATTGATGAGGAAGGTGATTTGGACGCGATCTCAGAGCAGCGTTGCGGCTGTGGTTATGATAGTGAAGTAGAGGATGAAACAGAGACAGGCACACAGGTCGAGACGGTAGCAGAAGTTTATAATCAAACGAACGAGTGCAGACAGGGGCTAGCTCGGCCACGTCAGAGCTCTAGCGCCCAGGTGTCCAGAGTTACATCTCCCACTTTTGAAGAGGATCAAAAAGATGACGTAAACCCAATACTGAGCTTCCTACGATCAATGAAAGAAGAAGCTGACGAACAGCGTAAGAGGGAGAAGGATGAAGAGGAGAAACAACGTAAGAAGAAGGAAGAAGCTGACGAACAACGTAATAAGGACACTGAGGCAATAATTTCGCATATAGGGGAAATTCGTGGGGAATTACTAACAATAAAGAAAGAATGTGGAGAAGTAAAACAAATGTCAATGGCTGCACAAAAAGTAGCAGGCCTGGCCAAAACGGCAGCAATAGGGGCAATGAAAGTCGCGGAAGCAACTTCTAAATTCGCAGGGGGCTTGCGACGTACATCACAATCCCACTCAAAATCCCTAGCATTCTTAAAAACTCAAGGTAATATCGCGGTTGCGAACACCACGAAACGAATGGAAGAAGTAGAGAGTCGGATAGCAAAACTAGAGCAAAACGGGCACACGAGCACTGCGCGTTCGGATACCAATGATGGAGTACACAGAATTGTGTCTCCCAGGAAAAGCCCGCCGTGCTCTAGCCCAGTGACAGAGTGCGGAACTAACAGTGCACACGCAGAAACAGCGAGTAATCGCTCCAATAATTATAGCCCACTTAGGAGAGTGAATTCTGAGTGCCACTTCCACTGTGATACAGAGGTAGCACATCACAGTTGTCAGCAAGATAGAACAGGACACTCAGCAGACGTGCAAGTATCGGAAACGAGTGACAACACCAGTGCGAGGATCAGACAGGATTTTTATCACAATCACTTCCTGTCGATACTAAAATTCTAGAAGTTCAAAGAAAATGGAGGGTCGATGCATCCGAAGAGCTGGGTGATGCAGTTTACAAATTCATTACCGGCATCATGGCCAACCCAGGCAAAATTAGAATTCATGTGTGGACACATCGAAGGTCAAGCCGCGGAAAAGATGCGGGGTGTGGCAGTGACGTGTCGGACTTATCAGGAATTTGTTGGTGCATTCCTGCGGACCTACTGGTCAAAGGAAACGCAAGACAGAATTAAAGAGGAAATAATATTTTGTCCTGAACTGGAAGTGTCCGGGCATAGGGAGCGCAACCAAATTTCTTGATGATTTACTCAAGAAGAATCAATTTTTAGATAGTCCATATAGCAACGGAGAAATCATTAAATTTTGCTTTTCCAAATTGCCAGTTAGGTACCAACAGACACTTGTCGGCAAGTGTGGATCTGACATAGAAGCATTCAAGAGTCTATTGCGCGAACTCGAAGTAGTCTTTGATAAACAAGACGCAAAGGACAGGAAGAAGGGGCAAAGTAACGAATACCACGGGCCAGCAATGGAAGACGACAACAGATCGCATAATCGCACTGGTCAGTTAGGAAACCAGGGTTACGGAAGTCAAGGTTACGCTATTCAAGGTTATGGAAACCAAAGACACGGAAACCAGAACGTCAGGGAGCAGGGTCAATCTAGACAAGGAATCTGGGACAGGAGGAATAACGAACGGCAAAGCGACCTTAATTGGAGAGAGCGAAACCAAGGACAACAGTGGAACTAGGAGATTGAAACTAGACCCGCAAATCCTAATGCACGTCAGAGGAGGGGGAGCTTAACAACACAGGCCGCCGGAATTTCGCACGTAATCTCGGACCTGGCCAACTACGGATGATACATTACGAAGATTTATCAGAAATCCTGCTCGAGGAACATAAAGCAACTCCTCGACAAGATCGGCAGCCTCTTATCACAGTAGCAATAGCTGAAAAGAGTATGAATGCTATAATAGATAGTGAAAGCTACATAACAGCAATATTTGAGGCAGCATACAAGAGGTGCTCTCAGGAGATGGACTGGCCTGTTCTATCGGTTAAGAAAACCAAAATAAAAGGGGCATTAGCGGGTAAATGTACGGAGGTCACCCAACAAACAAGACTGGAATTCTCCTGCCAAGGACACAAAATAGAGACTAACTTCTGGATCGTGCCAAATCTGGCGATCGACATGATAGTAGGAACGGACTTCCTAAATGAACATGAAGCGATAGTTGATCTAGGACGAGGTGAAGTGGTTTTGAGGAAAGGGAATCCCGTCCACATTAAGTTCGACGTCCAGCTGATCCCAGCTCAACTACCGTCTAACTGTGTACGGATAAACTATGCGTGTCTGAAAGACAGAAAGGAAGAACAGGTCGACGTTGCGGGTAGGGGAGAGGACGCGGATGAGAATGAAGTCGGAATAATGGGAGAAATAAAGGAGAAAATAGGAGAAAAAGTGGAAGCAATAAAGAATATAAGGTGCGACCACCGCAAAGAACTTCACAAATTACTAGTAGAACATACGGAGGTCTTCCTTCCCAAGACAGGATCAATAAAGAACTTCCAATATGAATTTCGTGTACGTCCGCACAACCAGTTTCGTGTGCCACCCTATCCAATCCCCTTGGCATATCGACAGAAAGTAGCAGCTGAAATTACACGAATGCTGAGTGAAGGAATAATAGAACCTACGGCTTCAGCCTATAATAACCCGTTAAGAGTAGTCGAGAAGGCAGATGGTAGTATTCGTTTAGTCTTGGACTCGCGACAAATTAATACCATAATAGAACCCGTAACAGACAGACCGGAACGATTAGAGGAACTCTTACAAAACTTCCATGAAATATCAATCTTCTCATCAGTTGATCTAAAATCGAGTTTCTGGCAGATCGAGCTCCATCCAAATTGCAGACAGTACACAGCCATTTTAGCATTTGGAAGATATTACCGGTTTCGTCGTCTCCCATTTGGTTTGAACATTTCGTCTGCCGCATTCATTCGGGGGCCGGACGGCATACTAAGCGATAATTTGAAACGTCATGTCACCAGCTATGTGGACGATTTGCTGATCGCGGAGAAATCTTGGGGAGAGCACAATGCGGTCCTCGGTGAACTCCTTGCGACGTTCAAGGAATACGGAGTGACTATCAATATCGAAAAATCGAATTTTGGGACGTCCTCTGTCAAATTTCTAGGACATATCATCACGGGTGAGGGCATTGCGCCAAATCCCGAAAAGATCGAAGCGATTGAAAAGTTTCCCATTCCTACGACAAAGAAGCAGTTAAGGGGGTTCTTGGGGATCATAAATTTTTACAACCGCTTTATACATGTCAAAACTCAGAGCAGTCCTAGGTTGCATCAACTTACAGGAAAGAAGATTCCTTGGGAATGGGATGAGGCGGCCGAATCCGAATGGAAAGCATTAAAATTCGCATTATTACAAGCACCCATCCTATCACACCCTAATTTAGCAGAAGAGCTTTGCATAGTAACGGACAGTTCATACTCAGGTCTGGGTGTCATGGTGTTCCAAGACTATGTACATGAAGGAAACAGGGTGTGGAAGACAATTGCGTGCCGGCCGCTGGTGGCCGAGCGGTTCTGGCGCTTCAGTCTGGAACCGCGCGACCGCTACGGTCGCAGGTTCGAATCCTGCCTCGGGCATGGGTGTGTGTGTTGTCCTTAGGTTAGTTAGGTTTAAGTAGGTCTAAGTTCTAGGGGACTGATGACCTCAGCAGTTGAGTCCCATAGTGCTCAGAGCCATTTGAACCATTTTTTTGACAATTGCGTTTGGTAGCAGAGTACTAGCCAAGAGTGAGAGGAATTACTCAGTAACCGAGTTAGAGGCGCTGGCTATTGTATGGGCGTTTGAAAAATTCAGATACCTTCCGTTTGGTCGCAAGACGAGGGTCTACACAGACCACAAGGCACTCGAGTTCTTGATGACTGCAAAGCTTAATCACAGGCGGCTCATTAGGTGGGCATCATATCTGCAGCAGCACAACTTTTCGATAGAATATATCCCCGGCAGTCAGAACATTATTGCAGACGCCTTATCACGGTCACCGATCGGACTTGAGCACAACATGGAAGAAGATCTGGAGGAAAATCACTACTGCCTTTTCTATATGCAGAAAATAGCCTTTGAAAATTTTATTACCTGTAGTATGCAGGACATCAAGAAGGAGCAAGACAAGGACCCTGTCCTAGTGTTATTGAAACAGAAATGGATAGACAGAAGACACGCCACCATCAGGCAGTTCTACCTCTTGCGGAAAGGCATAATTTTCCACCGAAATTATGCCAATGACACTGAATGGGGGGTATGCATCCCTGAACACCTAACAAACAAGGTTATATGGCATACTCACCTCAGCTATGGACACTTCGGACCACGCAAGTGCAATCTCAAGCTAAGGACCATGTGTTACTTTCGAAACATGGAACGTCGAATTCGGAGGGTACTGTCGGTGTGTAAAGACTGACAAAACCACTGTGAGCATGCAGGCACCATTATACCCAATCGTACCGACCAAATTAAGACAATTAGCAGCAACAGATTTGATGGGACCTTTGCCAAGAACAAGAAGAGGATATACTTACGTATTAGTGTTTGTTGAACTAACGTCCAAATACGTTACCTTTACGCCACTGAAGAGGGCGACAGGTCGAACTGTATCACGAGCCCTAATCCGGGATTTCCTACCACAGGTTGGTCATGTGAGTAAAATTATTTCTAATAACGGGCCACAGTTTAAGTCAAAAACATGGAAGGAGACGTTGCGTGGATGTAAAATTGATTCCATTTTTATATCTTCACACCATCCGAGCTCGAATGCTGCAGAATGGGTTATTAAGGAACTCGGAAACTTGTGCCGGTTGTACTGTAACAAACAGCACACGACATGGGAAGTTTTCCTTAAAGACTTCCAGGAGGTGATCAGTGAGGCACCCCATGGGATAACAAAATTGGCACTCATTACAGTACTGAAAAACCGGATTCCTAAGGACTTGATAACCGAGGTTGTAAACTTCCCACCAAGGGCGCAAACGCAGCACCAAGCCATAGTGGATTTGGCTCTCAAGAGGACACGGGCTGCAGCAGAGGTCAGGAAGAGACGTGCCGACAGGGGAGCTCGTCTACGACACTTCCAAATTGGACAAAAGATGCTCGTGAAGTCTTTCCGACTTTCGAACAAACAAAAAATGAAATGCCAAAAATTCTATTCTGTTTACAACGGCCCGTACCGTCTAACGAGAGCAGCTCACCACAATGCTTATGAATTGGAGACGCTGAAAGGAAAGAAGTCCATAGGACTCCACCACATCTCTCACATAATGGAGTTCGTGGAATAGTAGTGTAAGAGGTGTACATAGTAGAATGGGCAAATACATGAACCTTGCTATAGTAGTAGTGTAAATGGTGTACATAGTAGAATAGGCAAATATATGAACCTTTCTTCGGGGAACGATAATCGTTGCATTAATAGATTAAAATTGCTAAAGTATTAACACGCTGCGTTGTCTCGCCTAAGAATTTACTGCTGCTATCCTTTTTTTTTCTGTTCGCGACTTCCAATGTCGGTGGAGTAGGAGACACTATCTTTCCGTGATGCAATGTTTTAGTGCTTTCCTGTCTGGTGTCCATGTTGAGGGATAATGATGAGTGAGGAGATGTCGCACAAACGGGCGCATACAAGAACGTGCTCTTAGAAGCGTTCTGAGAAGTCGTGATACGCTCCATAGCGGCCACAACCAATTCGTGAGACGTTCATACCAATGCTTGCAGGCATGCGTCAGTGCACTGCAAGATTGTGGTATATTGCGTGATTTCGAGGATGAACATGTGCAGTATAGTTTTTACAGTGATGCGCCAGCATCGTTGTCTTGCAAGTCGGGGTGAACCTGTGAGCGTTTGACCCCAATGGTGCCCTAGGGCCTAGACGGTAGAAATGCGGGCATAAAGCCTACCATGCCAATGTGCTGGTTGAGGATTTATCGTGCTGCTTGTGACTGTCACAGATGAATAACCAAGGAATTATACTTGGAAATTCGTGACATACTGTGTAGCTGGTGTGTGGTGGGCGACGGAATCCTCAACAGGAATCAGTCCTGGCTTGGTCATATTACACTGCCTCTGGAAAGGTGTGCTTTCATCGCGAATACTGCATAACATAGAAAAAGAAGTTGCAACTATAAATTTATTGTCTTGTTTAGCCATGGCTAACCCAGTCTCTGGAGTTTCAGTGAGGCGTAGTGAGAACTCGGAGGCCGTGTCGTACGGCGCGCACATCACTGTCGTCAATAGCGGCGAGCAGCGAGACATCTCAGCGTAACAGGAATTATGTAAGAGTGTTGTATAAGGTAAAAAAAAATAATAATAATAGAGAGAGTACCATATACTAGGATAAATTAAACTTTAGGATTTTACAATAACTAGATCCTTAATATTGTGGCGGTTTTCTACCACAAGTGTTTGGCGCGCGCCTGTTGAGATGCTATTTTTCAGGTCACCAAACCACAGACCCGGGATGGAGGGACGGTGGGCGAGCGAAAGTAGCATAGTTGCATGTTCTTTACAGCACAGTAAAACTTAGACCTGCATAACAACATAATTTAATTAAAAGACATAGAATGTAGATCGTTGGCAAATGGTAGTTAATTCTTGAGCATGTCTACTGTCGATCTGTATAATTAATAGTAATATTAGTGCGGGCCCGCACATTTAGCTGTTCATCCAGTGTAGCGTCACACACCATGTACAGTAGTGAGACCGGTCTCTACACAAATATCAAGATAAATTATTTCCATGTCAAAATTTGATACACCAAGATTTTGTTATAATGATAGCCATAGATTAATAACTATAAAAGTAAAATAAGAGTGTCTGAAATGACAGACCATCAATGTGTCATTATGTAAATTTATTATAACATAGAAGGTCATGGGAAAAAGTTAGGCATAAGATTTTTGTCAGAACTGTGCAGATGACGGGTATCGTGGCAATGCAGAGGCCAGCCAGCGCAAAAACAAGAGGTCTTCGGCTACCTGCAAGAAGGCAAGCGTCCGGTCCTGCAAGCTGTCAGTCACCGGGCCGTATACCTGAGGGATTAGGCGGGATCCTCGCCGGGGCGCAAGCGAAAGTGAGGCTGGCCGTTGACACTGACACGCGACCCACACGCGACAGCCTGCTAGCTCTCCGGACGCGGCAGCCGTTTGGAGGAATTCCCTGCGGCAGACCACGTTGTTGAGAGTACACGAAGAAGATCACATATCGTGTCAGAACCTGCGCCTCATGTGCCTCAGGACAGAAAGGGACGCTATATACTCACCTGTTTGGGTTTTTACAACTCACTAGCATTGGCCGATGTGCATACACAAAGCAGTATCGTGCCACACACTCTAACAAATGAATGGTCTCATTTCTAACTTCTCCTCTCTATTAGAGAGCAGTTTTAGCAATCGTCGCTCCTAGTTCGATCCTGTATGGATGACCTCACTCACTTGTGGAGTCACTCCACGTGCCATCATCCCTCGTCGAACTGCAATATTGGGAAATGTAAAGTACTGTCCAGCAAGAGAAGAGACCTAGACTAGTGATGCATCCCAACAAGTAGACCTCAGAGACAATTAATCGACATGAGGAGAGCCTATCACTGTGTCTTCCTACCGTACTGCCGTGATCATATGCGTAGGTCTTGGTGCAATCTCAACAGAGTACTGCAGATGCTCCAGCACACCCTATTGCCGTTGCAACAACGTAGCAACAACACCCGACGTTTAGACCTATGTGATGTCAGTACTGTGGAATTTGTGAAGTGCTTCGAATATTTCTAACATTGTGATTTAGTGCCTCATTCTCAGCACAGTCGTGAACTTTGTGCAATGTGCACGCACAACTTGATGCCCCATGAACTTTGTTTTTTTTTCTTAAATTTCTTTCTCTAGTGTTGTTTTTGTAATGTATGTTATACCTTGTATGTGTTTGTGTTTTACACTGTAATTCTAATTACAAATTGCTGTATTGTTCTCCACACCACGTTTTTTTGTATTTTGTATTTATTGTTGTGTGTATGCAAACAGTGTGCCTGAAGTCCCCATAAACTGAAGCAGATACCACCACTGTCATTGTGAATGGACCATCAGTTCAGGGAACATTTTGTAAAGGTTATTCTTGCTGCAGGGAGACGGAATGAATCAGAGGTTGTAATTAGATTCTGAAAGCTCACTAAGAGATTGTTAACTTAAATAGTATCATGTGTGAGTGAGTTCAGGTTAGTTTAATGATTAAAATTGTTGTAACATCTTGGGCATTTAATTGCGGAGCACTCCAACTCTGATTGTAAAGAATAAATTGCTCCATATTTGGCTCACATGCCTGGGCCATATTTAGAGAGTGAATGTCTGTGTGAATCGGTGTTTGGAAGGGGCTGCCTGGGTATGGATGTGTGATGTGAGTGTTAGTGTTCCATATTAAGAAGGTGAAGTTGACTACATCATAAATAATCCTCCCTCTATGAGCTGCATTTTTCAGTTGCAGTGATTTTCTTTATAGAGTGCGGCATGTGCAGCCAGTTTGCGAGATTGTTCTTGGGCGATTGACTCACTACCTTGCTCCTAAGTGAGCCAACCGCTCACCAATTACAATCTAAAATGGCGTAGGGGCTATGAGAGGTGGCATGAGCCCCCTCTCATATTTCTATCTTACGATTTTCCTCTCTAATTGCATGCAGTGAAAAGTCGCTATTCCTTCACACGCAGACTTCTCACGCAGCGTCTCTCGTCACCCGGGTGGTCCGGTGACAGGCGGGCTCTGCTGATCTGGAAAGGGTTAAGCCGACGGGTGTGAGGAAGTCGAGTGAATGCTTTGCAGACGCCGACATTGTCAAAAGACACGCCCGGAGGGGTCTGAAGTAGCGGCTGGGCTAGAGGTTCTGTTACTTCGCAGAAACTTAGCGAAAACACTTTCTGGCGGGCTACCAGCGAGGCGTGGGAATGACTTGTGTACCCAGGCAGTTGTGGTGGGAAAATTGCCGCGCTTTCTGCAAAATAGTAACTGTGATTGGCTTGCTCAGGGGATAGCTCCGTGACGTAGCAAAATCAGCGCAGAAATTGGCGCCAAGAATCTCCATTGGTGGAATGGTAGTGCTCCGGCAATAGAGTGGAATTTTCCGCCGGTTTTCGAGTTGCTGATTGGAACGTTTAACCACGGCCACTGTCGTGGGGGCGGAAATTTCTGTGTTCGGCCCTGTACGGGTGCTCTTATGAGGAGTCGGCTCTCGCCTTTCGGTCGAGGACGTCGAAGCAACCAGCCATCGCCTCCGGTACACCAAATCATGTTCTTGCAATTAAGAAGACAGATTGGTAATATATGTCTGCAGCACCAGCAGACAGGGATTTTCCTAGGTGATAATCAGAGCTCAGCAGAGCGCGCCTGTTCGTCTTTTTCTAACTTTGTTCTGTCTTGGGTAGCAGCAATTAATGCTGGGTTGGCTATGTGTTTTCTCTTAAGATTTGAGTTGCAAGGAATTGGCTCCACATACCACTTCGTCATAATCCTCACAATCTAGTTTAAGGACAACTTCACATTCACAGCGTTTGTTTGAGTATCCAATTTGAGCCAATTTGATGTATTGTAAATGTTTCATGTGTTTTTGTTTATTATTTTGTGTTCAGTCTTAATAAATCATATTGTTATTTTGGACAGAACTTTCATTCTTTAATCGGTAGAGCAACCCTATCATTCCTCATTATGTTAATGAAACCTTCGTTTATTTAACTTATTTTTCAAATTAAATTATTGCAGGTGCCAAACACTCTTCTACTCCACTGGCAGGGTTGATTTTTTTTTTAATCCTTGTGCAACAGCAAAAGTGGAGTTAGAATAGGGGGGGGGGGGGGGGGGGGGGGCTTAGAGCATCATTTACATATGTAGATTCTAGAAGAATTTAGTGTTAAGTACACTGCTAGCCCCGGCACCTCACAATATTTCTTCAGTGATTCACTCCTGCAATTACCATCTATATGCCGATGACATCCAACTGTACATACAGGGTGTTTCAAAAATGACCGGTGTATTTGAAACGGCAATAAAAACTAAACGAGCAGCGATAGAAATACACCGTTTGTTGCAATATGCTTGGGACAACAGTACATTTTCAGGCGGACAAACTTTCGAAATTACAGTAGTTACAATTTTCAACAACAGATGGCGCTGCGGTCTGGGAAACTCTATAGTACGATATTTTCCACATATCCACCATGCGTAGCAATAATATGGCGTAGTCTCTGAATGAAATTACCCGAAACCTTTGACAACGTGTCTGGCGGAATGGCTTCACATGCAGATGAGATGTACTGCTTCAGCTGTTCAATTGTTTCTGGATTCTGGCGGTACACCTGGTCTTTCAAGTGTCCCCACAGAAAGAAGTCACAGGGGTTCATGTCTGATGAATAGGGAGGCCAATCCACGCCACCTCCTGTATGTTTCGGATAGCCCAAAGCAATCACACGATCGTCGAAATATTCATTCAGGAAATTAAAGACGTCGGCCGTGCGATGTGGCCGGGCACCATCTTGCATAAACCACGAGGTGTTCGCAGTGTCGTCTAAGGCAGTTTGTATCGCCACAAATTCACGAAGAACGTCCAGATATCGTGATGCAGTAATCGTTCCGGATCTGAAAAATGGGCCAATGATTCCTTTGGAAGAAATGGCGGCCCAGACCAGTACTTTTTGAGGATGCAGGGACGATGGGACTGCAACATGGGGCGTTTCGGTTCCCCATATGCGCCAGTTCTGTTTATTGACGAAGCCGTCCAGGTAAAAATAAGCTTCGTCAGTAAACCAAATGCTGCCCACATGCATATCGCCGTCATCAATCCTGTGCACTATATCGTTAGCGAATGTCTCTCGTGCAGCAATGGTAGCGACGCTGAGGGGTTGCCGCGTTTGAATTTTGTACGGATAGAGGTGTAAACTCTGGCGCATGAGACGATACGTGGACGTTGGCGTCATTTGGACCACAGCTGCAACACGGCGAACGGAAACCCGAGGCCGCTGTTGGATCACCTGCTGCACTAGCTGCGTGTTGCCCTCTGTGGTTGCCGTACGCGGTCGCCCTACCTTTCCAGCACGTTCATCCGTCACGTTCTCAGTCCGTTGAAATTTTTCAAACAGATCCTTTATTGTATCGCTTTTCGGTCCTTTGGTTACATTAAACCTCCGTTGAAAACTTCGTCTTGTTGCAACAACACTGTGTTCTAGGCGGTGGAATTCCAACACCAGAAAAATCCTCTGTTCTAAGGAATAAACCATGTTGTCTACAGCACACTTGCACGTTGTGAACAGCACACGCTTACAGCAGAAAGACGACGTACAGAATGGCGCACCCACAGACTGCGTCGTCTTCTATATCTTTCACATCACTTGCAGCGCCATCTGTTGTTGAAAATTGTAACTACTGTAATTTCGAAAGTTTGTCCGCCTGAAAATGTACTGTTGTTCCAAGCGTATTGCAACAAACGGTGTATTTCTATCGCTGCTCGTTTAGTTTTTATTGCTGTTTCAAATATACCGGTCATTTTTGAAACACCCTGTAAGCGCAAGCCCCAAGAACATTGCTGACGCAGTAGCGAGTATGAACGCAGATCTTTGCTCTGTTTCTCGATGGGCACAGAACCTAGGTCTGAAACTAAACCCCAAGAAATCCCAGGTCATATTTCTATCTCATGCAAAGTTATTCAGCTGGTACTTTCGCCAAACAGTCCCTCAAATACTCCTCAATGGTACCCAACTACCATACCAAAAAACAGTAAAAGACCTTGGAATAATCTTGGATGAACACCTAAACTGGGAAGAACAAACAGTCACAGCTTGCCGGAAATCGCTCTCCTCCCTACATGCAATTCAAAAATTTAGAAAAATATTTCCAACCCATGTTAAACAAAAATTAGTCCAAACACTAGTCTTGCCTAATCTTTACTACTGTGATATAGTTCAACACGGCACAAATAGTGAAAATTCGAGATGCCTCGAGCTAGTGATGAATGATTGCGTTAGATACGTGTGCAATATACGGTTGTATAATCATATCAGTCCTTCATACTCCCAGCTAGGTTGGATACGCCCACATAAGGCACGCGATCTCCACACGATGTGCTTACTTCATCGATTTCTTAGCCACTGTAGCCCCCAATACTTATCTTCTCACATTAAACACCTATCATTATTCCACAACCGCAATACCAGATCAGATACGTCTAGCATCTTGGCTGTACCTCTACATAACACAAAATCTTTCTCCATGTCATTCTCCATCTCAGTCATACGACTATGGAACACGCTCCCCCGTGATCTGCGTCTTATCCAGAACCACTCAACATTCAAGATGGAGCTCAAAACCTACATGTTAGGGACGGTATAGCCACCATTGTTGTGCCCCTCTCATCTCTTTCTTTCGCCTCTCCATCATAGCTTCGAATTTTACCATTCTATTTCTCTTCCTCTAACCTAATCTTCCTCTTCTATATCTCTTTCACCCCATTCTATCGTCTTATGTCTCTGCTCGATGAGAATAACTCACAAGCTGCAAGTATATAACGAGAAAATTCCCAACTAGCAATAGGACTGACATTCATAAAAGAAAAATATGTTTACTTTCATATACATAGTCATTACTATTATTATTAATCTTGATTGTTATAATTATTTTTTGATTGTTATAATTATTATTGTACTACTGTTATAATTTCTATTTTTTTCTTTAACATTAGTACTATATAACACTTTATATGTCCTTAATGTTCTGTAGAAACTGTAATTCGTTCGATCTGAGTATGCCTGGTTAGGTGTAAGAGAGGGCCTGAAGGCCCTAATCTTGCCAGGTAAAATAAATGCATAAATAAATAAATAAATAACCGGCAAACACTATTTACACATGCTGCGAAACCAGCTCTCTCCTCAATTCCTGCCCTCATATCTTCTATTGCAGACACAGAGGTTCATGCAGGATGGAGCAGACCTCCATACAGCCAACGTTGTGCTGGATTTGCTGCACGAAAGACTTGGCCTTATGGTATTGTCAAACAGATTTCCAGATAGTTGTGCAAGAGAAGGAATATGGCTGCCTCACAGCCTGGACGTTAACTCATGTGACTTCTTCCTTTGAGGACTGCTTAAGGAGAAGGTGTACCACAGAAAATCGAAAATGCAGTGCAACTTATGGTCATCTTTGTGGAGTTAAGCCGCGCCATTCAAGAAGATTTGTGTCTGAGAGTCGTCACAAATGCACGTGTGCGGCTTGAAGAAGTTGTAAACCAAAACGGCAGTCATATTGCACATGTAATTCGTTAAGTTGTTTTTCCAAGCTGTATTCTTTACTTCTACATCAATAAATTACAAACAACAACAACAAATATGTTATTCATGAAACAAATCAGGTGACTCAACATGTGCCACGCTGTATTTTACACGATTCGTGCGCCAGCTATATTAAAAGCTGATAATAATAAGTAATCTTGTAATCAAGTCATATTCGAACTATGTGCTATGTGGGTAGATGTTAAGACAGTCCAGGGAACGGCTCCTCAAAGTCAAACACAAGGCTCAGTTAAAAGGACCAATCAGGTTATACAGAATATGTTAACTGCATGGATTAACGATAACGATTCAAATACAAGGTCATATTGGTTTACCCTTTGTTCTGTTTGCAAAGAACACTACATACCTCGAAGGAATACGCCAAGGTCCTTATGAAACCATGTATGGCATTAAACCAAAAAGTAGTACAACATCATCATCTTTTCCTGGCGAACAAACCCCAAATACTGAAACCAAAGAACAGCTCAAAGAAACTGTTCATATTTTTGAAGAAAATTTTAGGAGTGGCCGCACCGAAAAACATACTGCAAAGGAAAATAACGTAGTGAAGAGAAGCTGCAACCCACCACGTCTTCATATTAACTTCGTACTGAAAAACATGAGCTTGGTTCTATAAAATGAGCTGTCGCGAAACAGAATCTTCTACTGCAAACGACGAAGTGTTACGGAGCTCACAAGGAAAAATTTCTTCCGGCCGAAAGTGGTGATACCATACAATGACGACGATGTTTGGTTGGTGGGACTCTCAACTGCGCGGTTTATCAGCGCCCGTACAAATCCCTATCTTTTCATTGTCCAGCCTCGCCATTTTCCCGAATGATGATGAGGCCAACACACCTCTATGTAGGTCGGTGTCAATAAAATATTTTCGCATTCGGAGGAGAAATTTGGTGATTGGAATTTCGTGAGAAGATTCCATTGCAGCGAAAAAACACCTTTCTTTTAATGATGTCCAGCCCAAATCCTGTATTATTTCTGTGACACTCTCTCCCATATTTCGCGATGGTACAAAACGTGCTGCCTTTCTTTGATCTTTTTCTATGTACTCCGTCAGTCCTATCTGCTAAGGATTCTAAAATCGGACGGACAAGCGTAATGTTGGTAGTGTCCTTAGTAGTAGGTCTGTTACATTTTCTAAGTGTCCTGCCAATAAAAGGCAGTCTTTTGTTAGCCTTACCCACGACATTTTCTATACGTACCTTCCAATTTAAGTTGTTCGTAATTGTAATACCCAGGTATTTAGTTGAATTTACGGCTTTTAGATTAGACTGATTTATCGCGTAACCGAAGTTTAACGAGTTACTTTAGCACTCATGTGGATGACCTCACACTTTTCGTCATTTAGGGTCAACTGCCCCTTTTCGCATTCAGATATCTTTTCTAAATCATCTGCAAACAACCGAAGACGGCTCCTCAGATTGTCTCCCAAATCTTTTATATAGATAAGGAACAGCAAAGGGCCTATAACACTACCTTGGGGAACGCCAGAAAGCACTTCTGTTTTACTGGATGACTTTCCGTCAGTTACTACGAGCTGTGACCTCTCTGACAGGAAATCACAAATCCAGCCTCTGTGACGATATTCCATAATCACGCAATTTCACTATGAGCTTCTTGTGTGGTATAGTGTCAAAAGCCTTCTGGAAATGCAGAAATACGGGATCGATCTGAAATCCCTTATCAATAGCACTCAGCACTTCATGTGAATAAAGATTTAGTTGTGTTTCACAGGAACGATGTTTTCTAAACCCATGTTGAGTGTGTGTCAATAGACCGTTTTCTTCGAGGTAATTCATAATGTTCGAACACAATATATGTTCCAAAATCCTACTGCATATCGACGTCAACGATATGGGCCTGTAATTTAGTGGATTACTCCTATTACCTTTCTTGAATATTGTTGTGACCTGTGCAACTTTCCAGTCTTTGGGTACGGATCTTTCGTCGAGCGAACGGTTGTATATGATTGTTAAATGTGGAGCTAATGCATCAGAATACTCCGAAAGGAGCCTAATTGGTATACAGTCTGGACCAGAAGACTTTCTTTCATTAAGTGCTTTAAGTTACTTCACTACTCCGAGGATATTTACTTCTACATTACTCATGTTGGCTGCTGTTCTCGATTCGAATTCTGGACTATTTACTTCGTCTTCTTTTGTGAAGGCATTTCGGGAGGCTGTGTTTAGTAACTCTGCTTAGGCAGCACTGTCTTCGATAGTATCTCCATTGCTATCGTGCAGAGGAGGCAGTGATAGTTTCTTGCCGCTAACAGACTTCACATACAACCAGAATCTCTTTGGATTTTCTGCCAGGTTTCGAGACAAAGTTTCATTGTGGTAACTGTTATAGGCATCTCGTATTGAAGTCCGCATTAAATTTCGAGCTTCTGTAAAAGATCGCCGATCTTGGGGATTTTGCGCCTGTTTAAATTTGGCATGTTTGTTTTGTTGTTTCTACAACAATGCTCTAACACGTTTTGTATACCAAGGAGGATTAGCTCCGTCGTTTGTTAATTTGTTTGGTATAAATCTCTCAATTGCTGCAGATATATTTCTCTGAATTTAAGCCACATCTGGTCTACATTTATATCATTAATTTGGAATGAGTGGAGCTTGTCTCTCAAGAAGGCCTCAAGTGAATTTTTATCTGCTTTTTTGAATAGGTATATTTTTCGCTTATTTTTCGAGGATTTGGGGATGTCCTCGATGGTGAGTGTTCATCGGAGGTGAGGGTATCATCTGGAGTGCCCCAGGGAAGTGTGGTAGGTCCGCTGTTGTTTTCTATCTACATAAATGATCTTTCGGATAGGGTGGATAGCAATGTACGGCTGTTTGCTGATGATGCTGTGGTGTACGGGAAAGTGTCGTCGTTGAGTGACTGTAGGAGGATACAAGATGACTTGGACAGGATTTGTGATTGGTGTAAAGAATGGCAGCTAACTGTAAATATAGATAAATGTAAATTAATGCAGATGAACAGGAAAAAGAATCCCGTAATGTTTGAATACTCCATTAGTAGTGTAGCGCTTGACACAGTCACGTCGATTAAATATTTGGGCGTAACATTACAGAGCGATATGAAGTGGGACAAGCATGTAACGGCAGTTGTGGGGAAGGCGGATAGTCGTCTTCGGTTCATTGGTAGAATTTTGGAAAGATGTGGTTCATCTGTAAAGGAGACCGCTTATAAAACACTAATACGACCTATTCTTGAGTACTGCTCGAGCGTTTGGGATTCCTATCAGGTCGGATTGAGGGAGGACATAGAAGCAATTCAGAGGCGGGCTGCTAGATTTGTTACTGGTAGGTTTGATCATCACGCGAGTGTTACGGAAATGCTTCAGGAATTCGGGTGGGAGCCTCTAGAGGAAAGGAGGCGTTCATTTCGTGAATCGCTGCTGAGGAAATTTAGAGAACCAGCATTTGAGGCTGACTGTAGCACAATTTTACTGCCACCAACTTATATTTCGCACCACAAAGATAAGATAAGAGAGACTAGGGCTCGTACAGAGGCCTACAGGCAGTCATTTTTCCCTCGTTCTGTTTGGGAGTGGAACAGGGAGAAAAGATGCTAGTTGTGGTACGATGTACCCTCCGCCACTCACCGTATGGTGGATTGCGGAGTATGTACGTAGATGTAGATGTACTATATTCAATCTCGCTACGACAACCCTGTGTTCACTAATGCCTGAATTGGTTTTGATACTCGTTATTAACTCAGGATTATTTGTTGCTAAGAGGTCAAGTGTGTTTTGACAACCGTTTACTATTCGCGTTGGCTCATGAACTAACTGCTCGAAATAATTTTCAGAGAATGCGTTTAGCACAATTTCGGATGATATTTTATGCGTACCTCCGGAATTGGCTCTGAGCACTATGGGACTTAACATCTATGGTCATCAGTCCCCTAGAACTTAGCACTACTTAAACCTAGCTAACCTAAGGTCATCACACACATCCATGCCCGAGGCAGGATTCGAACCTGCGACCGTAGCGGTCGCGCGGCTCCAGACTGTAGCGCCTAGAACCGCTCGGCCACTCCGGCCGGCCCTCCGGAATTAAACACGTATTTTCGCCAACATATCGAAGGTAAAATAAAGTCACCACCAACTATTATCGTATGAGTCGAGTACGTGTTTGAAATCAAACTCAAGTTTTCTTTGAACCTTTCAGAAACTGTATCATCTGAATTTGGAGGTCGGTTAAAGGATCCAATTAATATTTTTTTCCGGTGGCCAACAATGACCTCTGCCCATACAGGAAGTATGTACTTCAATTTCGCGAGAAGTTAAACTACTTCTGACAGCAACAAACACGCCACCCCCAACCGTGTTTAGCCTATCCTTTCAGAACATCGTTAGGTCCTTCGCAAAAATTTCGGCTGTGCTTATATTCTGCTTTAGCCAGCTTTCAGTGCCTATAACGCTTTGAGCAACAGTGCTTTCTATTAGCGCTTGGAGCTCTGGTACTTTCCGAACGCAGCTACGACAATTTACAACTGTTATACCGATGGTTCCTGTATCTACGTTCTTCCTGTGTTCAGCCTGCACCCTTTGTGACTGAAGCCCTTCTTGTTTTCCCGAGACTCTCTAACCTAAAAAAACCGCCCAGTCCACGCCACACAGTTCCTGCTACCCGTGTAGCCGTCTCCTGCGTATAGTGGACACCTGAACTATTCAGCGGAGCCCCAAACCCAACCACCCTTCGGCGCAAGTCGAGAAATCTGCAGTCTACACGGCCGCAGAACCGTCTGAGCCTCTGTACCAGAGGTCCGGAATCGGTCCTGTCGACTATGCTGCAAATGTTCAGCTCTGCTTTCATCTTGCAAGCAAGACAGGCAGCATTTATCACTTTTGTTAGCCACTCGAAACCAGAGAGAATCTCTTCTGATCCAAAGTGGCACACATCACTGGTACTGACGTGAGCAACCACCTACAGTTGGCTGCACCCTTTGTTCTTCATGGCATCTGGATGAACCCTTTCCAAATCTAGAATGACTCCATTCGGTATGCACACGGAGTGCACATTGGTTCTTTTATCCTTCTTGTCATCCAAGTCCCTAAGGGGTCCTATAACACGCCTAACGGTGGAGCTCCCAACTACCAATAATCCCACCCTCTGTGATGGCCCGGATCTTGCAGGCTGAGTGGTTTCCTCTGAAACAGGACAGGCGACAGCATCTGGCTCAGCAACAGTGTCAACCACAGACAGCACCTGGAACCTGTTTGTCAGACAAACTGGGGAGGCCTCACGTGCAGCCGCCTGGGAAGCCTTTCGCCGCCTGCTTCTTCCCAGGGCGACCTCCCCCTCGACCACAGGTGAGGGGTCGGCCTCAGTGCGAGCAGTAACTGGGTTGGCCACCGTTGAGGACCGATCGGAGGACTCTGACGAGCTGGACACCCGTTGGATCCTCACAGCCGGCCCACAACAGTGGTGCCCATCCAATGCAGCCTCAAGCTGTGTAACCGAAGCCATCACAGCCTGAAGCTGAGAGCAAAGTTTCACCAACTCGGCTCGCATCCGCACACAACAATCGCAGTCCCTGTCCATACTTAAGTCCGTGAAAAACTAAACTATGCAGATAAACGGACTATCAGCACGTGATTACGCAAATCTACTGTAGACCCTGATGAAAACGCAGGAACTGTGCCTAATAATACGCAGATATTCAAAAACCTAACTACCGATGCACTCGGGTGAAGCTATATAATTTGCCCTGATTAGTAACTTGAGATATGTCACAAAATCGGTTTACTTTCCGATGCAAACGAAAACGCGGGAACTGTGGCTGTTAGGTACGAGGGCTATCCACAAAGTACATTACGTTTTCGTTTGTGTCCGTTAGGGGCGGGGCTAGCGCGGCCATCTTGGTGTCATGGCATTCCGCCGCTCAGTCGGCATCCTGCCGTGCTAGTGAGAGGTTCGTGCTGTACTCCGTTGAGTTACTGTGACAGTTTGAAATGTCAGCGTTAATTGAAAATGCCGCGAAGTGTGAAGTGCGTGCTGTAATAAGGTTTCTGATTGCAAAAAAACTGTACACCGATAGAAATCTATCGGCAGCTTTGTGAAGTGTATGGGGACAACATAATCACTGAAGGTGGAGTGCGTCAATGGGTCATAAAATTTAAAAATGGCCGAACTAACGTTCACGACGAAGAGCGAAGTGGAAGACCTAGCATAGTGACTGCCGAACTTGTCGAAAAAGTCGATGCCGCGGTCCGTGAAAACCGTAATTTCACAATAACGGAACTCTCTACGAGTTTTCCACAAATTTCACGAAGTTTGTTGCACGAAATCATTACCGAAAAGCTTGGTTAGCACAAGTTTTGTGCAAGATGGATACCAAAAATCTTGACAGAGATTCACAAAAATCAGCGAATGGCTGCAGCGTTAACGTTTTTGGACGCTTACGAGAAAGATGGCGACACATTACTCGATCGCATCGTTACTGGTGACGAAACATGGGTTAAGCGTGAGAACTGCGAGACAAAATTGCAGTCAATGCAGTGGGGGCACACAAATTCCCCCCAAAAAACCAAGAAATGCATGCAGACAATGTCGGCAAGGAAGGTGATGGCGACTGTTTTTTTGGGACAGAAAAGGTGTGATTTTTGTGGATTTCCTGGAAAGAGGCACTACAATAAACTCTAAAAGGTATTGCCAAACTCTGCACGACCTCAGAAGAGCAATACAAAACAAACGCAGGGGGAAAGTTGGGCTCAAAGATCTTGCTGATTCACGACAACGCCCGGGCCCAAACGGCAAATGCCACTCGTGAAGTTCTCGAATCTTTTAAGTGGGAGTTGTTTCCTCATCCGCCGTACAGTCCCGACCTGGCACCGAGCGACTTCCACTTATTCCCAGCAATGAAGAAGTGGTTGGCTATGCAGCGTTTTGATGACGACGCACAGCTTCAAGAAGAGGTAACCACGTGGTTGAAGGCGCAGGCGGCCGAATTTTACGACGAAGGAATTTCCAAGCTAGTCCATCGCTACGATAAGTGCCTTAACTTAAATGGCAACTATGTAGAAAAGTAGTATTTAAGTGTGGCTTTCATCTGTATATAATAAAAAATTTCCAATACTTTATTTATTTTTAATTCCGAAACGTAATGTACTTTGTGGATAGCCCTCGTATTAAATTTACACGCAGAAACTCAAGAAACTAAACTATTACAGCACTCAGATGATATAATAAAATTCGTTCCTGGTGAGAAACTCGTAAATGTCACAAAAGGGGTTACTTCCCTGTTGCTGCGTCTGTCTCGGTCGGCTTCTACTGCCTGACGTGATCTACCCATCTAATCTTCAGCATTCTTCTGTAGCACCACATTTCGAAAGCTTCTATTCTCTTCTTGTCCAAATTATTTATCATCCATCTTTCACTTCCATACATGGCTAAAATCCACACAACTACTTTCAGAAAAGACCTCCTGACACTTAAACCTATACTCGATCTTAACAAACTTCTCTTCTTCAGAAACGCTTTCCTTGCCATTGCCAGTCTACATCTTCTATCCTCTCTACTTCGACTATCATCAGTTATTTTGCTCCCCAAATAGCAAAACTCTTCTACTACTTTAAGTGTCTCATTTCCTAATCTAATTCCCTCAGCATCACCCGACTTAATTCGACTACATTCCATTATCCTCGTTTTGCTTTTGTTGATGTTCATCTTATATCCTCCTTTCGAGACACTGTCCATTCCGTTCAACTGCTCTTCCGGGTCCTTTGCTGTCTCTGAGAGAATTACAATGTCATCGGCAAAACTCAAAGTTTTTATTTCTTCTCCATGTATTTTAATTCCTACTCCGAATTTTTCTTTTGTTTCCTTTACTGCTTACTCAAGATACAGATTGAATAACATAGGGGATAGGCTACAACCCTGTCTCACTCCCTTCCCAACTACTGCTTCCCTTTCATACCATCTGGTTTCTGTACAAATTGTAAATTTCCTTTAGTTCCCTGTATTTGACCCCTGGCACCTTCAGAATTTGAAAGCGAGTGTTCCAGTCAACATTGTCAAAAGCTTTCTCTAAGTCTACAAATTCTAGAAACGTAGGTTTGCCTTTCCTTAATCTATCTTCTGAGATAAGCCGTAGGGTCAGTATTGCCTCACTTCCAACATTTCTACGGAATCCAAACTGATCTTCCCCGAGGTCGGCTGCTATCAGTTTTTCCATACGTCTGTGAAGAATTCGTGTTAGTATTTTAGATCGGTAATTTTCACGCCTGTCAACACCTGCTTTCTTTGGGATTGGAATTATTATATTTTCCTTGAAGTCTGAGGGAATTTCGCCTGTCTCATACATCTTGCTCACCAGATGGTAGAATTTTGTCAGGACTGACTCTCCCAAGGCTGTCTGTAGTTCTAATGGAATGTTGTCTACTCCCGGTGCCTTGTTTCGACTCAAGTCTT
The DNA here is from genome assembly GCF_021461385.2 of Schistocerca piceifrons. Classification (NCBI taxonomy): domain Eukaryota; kingdom Metazoa; phylum Arthropoda; class Insecta; order Orthoptera; family Acrididae; genus Schistocerca; species Schistocerca piceifrons. The sequence goes on from NC_060140.1 coordinate 951,923,466, forward strand.
TCAGTGTTCTGTCAGACTCTTCATGCAGTATCATATCTCCCATTTCATCTTCATCTACGTCCTCTTTCATCTCCATAATATTGCCCTCAAGTACATCGTCCTTATATAGACCCTCTACATACTCCTTCCACCTTTCTGCCTTCCCTTTTTGCTTCGAACTGGCTTTCCATCTGAGCTCTTGGTATTCATAGAACCGGTTCTCTTTTCTCCAAAGGTCTCTTTAATTTCCCTGTAGGCAGTATCTATCTTACTCCTAGTGATATATGCCTCTACGTCCTTACATTTCTCCTCTAGCAATCCCTGCTTGGCCATTTTGCACTTCCTGTTGATCTCATTTTTGAGACATTTGTATTCCTTTTTGCCTGCTTCATTTACTGCATTTTTATATTTTCTCCGTTTATCAATTAAATTCAGTATCTCTTCTGTTACCCAAGGATTTCTATTAGCCCTCGTCTTTTTACCTACTTGGTCCTCTGTTGCCTTCGCTATTTCCTCTCTCAAAGCTACCCATTCTTCTTGTACTGTATTTCTTTACCCCAGTCTTGTCTGTCGTTCCCTAATGCTCTCTCTGAAACTCTCTACAACCTGTGGTTCTTTCAGTTTATCCATGTCCCATCTCTTTAAATTACCACCTTTTTGCAGTTTCTCAATGTACCCCTCATCTCACAACCAACAGATTGTGGTCAGTGTACACATCTGCCCCTGTAAATGTCTTAGAATTTAAAACCTGGTTCCTAAATCTCTGTCTTACCATTATACACATATAAAAAAAAGTTTTGTATCACTCCAGTTCCTAGAACTCCTGAAGATAGACGTTGACTATGGATATTGTATCACAGACACAGACCCTTTGATTGTTCAGAGATGTCACTAAACCCATCCAAAGATGTAAACATCCATGCATGTGCAGCGCCTATTAGACGGAGGAGGTCCGACAGCCAATCAGTTCCAGTCATTCCACCAAGAAGTAGGTGCACAGCTTGTGTTGTCTGTAGTTCAACCATGCCTAGACGGTCAATACCGCGGTTCAATCGCGTCCACATTGTTAATTTGTGTCAGGAAGGGCTCTCAATAAGGGAAGTGTCCAGGCGTCTCGGAGTGAACCAAAGCGATGTTGTTCGGACATGGAGGAGATCAGAGAGACAGGAACTGTCGATGACATGCTTCCCTCAGGCCTTCCAAGGGCTACTACTGTAGTGGATGACCGCTACCTACGGATTATGGTTCGGAGGAACCCTGACAGCAAAGCCACCGTGTAGAATAATGGTTTTCGTGCAGCCACAGGAAGTCGTGTTACGGTTCAAACTGCGCGCAATAGGCTGCAAGACGCTCAACTAAACTCCAGACGTGAATGGCGAGGTCCATCTTTGCAACGAAGACACCATGTGGCGCGGTGCAGATAGGCCCAACAACATGCCAACTGGACCGCTCAGGAGTGGTATCACATTCTCTATACAAATGAGTGTCGCATATGCCTTCAACCAGACAATCGTCGGAGACGTGTTTGGAGGCAACCCGTTCAGGCTAAATGCCATAGTAACACTGTCCAGGGAGTGCAGGAAGGTGGAGGTTCCCTACTGTTTTGGGGTGGCATTGTGTGGGGCCGACGTACGCCGCTGGTAGTCATGCTGGCAGTCGGCTGTACGATAGCTGAATGTCATCCTCCGACCGATAGTGCAGCCATATCCGCAGCATATTGGTGAGACATTCGTCTTCATGGACGACAATTCGCTGCACCATCGTGTCAATCTTGTGAATGACTTCCTTCAGGATAACGACATTGCTCGACTAGAGTGGACAGAATGTTCGCCAGACATGAACCTTATCGAACATGTCTGGGATAGATTGAAAAGGGCTGTTTACGGACGACGTGACCCACCAACCACTCTGAAGGATCTACGCCGAATCGCCTTTGAGGAGTGGGACAATCTGGACCAACAGTGCCTTGATGAACTTCTGGTTAGTATGCCACGACGAATACAGGCATGCATCAATGCAAGAGGACGTGCTACTGGGTATCAGAGGTACCAGGGTGTTCAGCAATCAGGACCACCACCTCTGAAGGTCTCGCTGTATGGTGGTACAACATGCAGTGAGTGGTTTTCATGAGCAATAAAAAGGACGGAAATGGTGTTTACATTGATCTCTATTTCAATTTTCTGTAGAGGTTCCGGAACTCTCGGAACCGAGGTGACGCAAAACTTTTTTTGATCTGTGTGTAATCTGTCTGAAACTTTCCAGTGTGTCCAGGTCTCTGCCACGTATGCAACCTTCTTTCATGATTCTTAAACGAAGTGTTAGCTATGATTAAGTTATGCTCTGTGCAAAATTCTACCAGGTGGCTTCTTCTTTCATTCCTTACCCTCATTCCATATTCACCTACTACTTTTCCTTCTCTTCCTTTTCCTACTATCGAATTCCAGTCCCCTATGACAAATTTTCGTCTCCCTTCATTATCTGTATAATTTCTTTTATCTCATCATACATTTCTTCAATCAGCATAGTTACGTTTGATGAATTGTTTGATCATTTACGGGGACTTAACAAGCCACACTCTTCGCAAGGCTGTGGCGAGCGAACGAGATCATGCCAAAAACTGCATCGCCAAGAATGCTGAACAACTGAAGGGCGCCGCGCGGGATTAGTCATGGACTGTGCGGCTGGTCCCGGCGGAGGTTCGAGTCCTCCCTCGGGCATGGGTGTGTGTGTTTGTCCTTAGGATAATTTAGGTTAAGTAGTGTGTAAGCTTAGGGGCTGATGACCTTAGCAGTTAAGTCCCATAAGATTTCACACACATTTTTGAACAACTGAAGGGCGTAGTTTAAGAAAAGTGACATGCCTTATAAAATAGTATGAAGTGTTCTTTCGACCTGTGCATACTAATAATATTTAGCTGTATTTCTTCACGGCCAAATAATGTTTAAATTAGGTAACTGTTTCCGCCGCGCTATATTTGATGAAGTACTCACTGTAATGGAGTTTTAATGGTATGTTCATCGTCGATTCTTATATACTATGCATATTGTATGTAGTAAGAAGTTTAGGAACAATGTTTTTTCTTTCGCCATCTGAAGATAATTGCCTGGTCAATCGACACCGGTCATCCTTGAATAAATTTGCGATAAGGACAGTTTTTTTTCTGACAAGGGGAGGCCGCCAATTGTGAAATTCAGATTCGATTCATACTGCGCATAGTAAAAGCTCATGGCCATAGGTGTAATGTGGCAAAGCACCAAGATGCACTTCTCAGCCGTTGTCGAGAAAATCGACAGTTAAAAGAAACCGTTGCGGTGAAATACTCTCTACGATTAGTAATTTTCTGCAGCGTCGTGGTGCAGCGGTAACCACTCGGGTTCGTAATCCGAAGGTCGCCGGATCGAATCTCGCTCCGTGCAACTTTTTTTTTTTAGTATTTGTTTTTGTAATTCATATATATATATATATATATATATATATATATATATATATATATATAATTCCCGGCAATCAGTTGCAACAATTATGCATATAATAAGTTGTTGAAAGTCGTTTGTCGTGGAAAAACTGGCGACTTCGAACATCGTTATGTTTTCCACAAACAAAGTTGTATTTCACAAATGTTATTAATTGTCTTCATAATGTTAACCACGTATAGTTAACGGAAGACGTCGTTCGAATTAGAATAGAGACCCCACCAACACAAACTTGCTGTGGCAGGTATGAAATATAAACTCCGTTACTCGCTCGTTACACTTTAAGGACAGATGTTGAATGGGCCGAAACGAGCCGCCCCATAACAGCGTAGTTGCCTGCTAACTTCGAAAGAAGGTAGATGCTGTCCCTAGCGCAACTTATAACATCGTCGGAAATCAGTGCGGACGGGACAGCTTTTGGTACACCCTGTTAAACAAACGGAAAAATGGAGGCGGTACAATTGGAGAGCGATCCGCCTTCACCAACATGCATAAGCAATTCATTAAGCTGTAGAAAATCATTAATCGTAGAGAGTATTTCACCGCAACGGTTTCTTTTAACTGTCGATTTTCTCGACAACGGCTGAGAAGTGCATCTTGGTGCTTTGCCACATTACACCTCTGGCCATGAGCTTTTATTATGCGCAGTATGAATCGAATCTGAATTTCACAATTGGCGGCCTCCCCTTGTGAGTATGGCTACCCCCGTGTAGAATCACGATACCGTGACCTCAGAGACATCTATCGGTACCTCCTGCAGTCCACGGTCCCCGCAGCAGCTGTCGCTGAAAGGTAGAGATTGACACCTCGTGATGACAGATGTCACTCGTATCGCTGGAAAGCTTCATTAAGTAGGACGACGCCGAGCTTGGCAGAAGTTCTGCGTCGCACGCCTTGGAACGAGGGCGGCGTACTTTTTTGCTTTGGGGCAGCTGCGGCTGGCGAACACATGGATATGAGTTACGATGAGCGATATTGATTGAAGGAAGGCGTGCACGCCGGCCGGCTGGTATTGGCAGATAAAGATTTATGCCGATGGTCACCGCCGCTGCCCGCACAACGCCCGTATCCCTTCTGTCTGCTGGCGCCTCGGCAGCTTCCAGGATACCGCAGCTCTCCCCCACTTCTTCTGCGTACTACGCCCACTCTAAACGTTAACACTTTATACACAGTTATCAAAATGATACCCTGAGGTGACAAAAGTCATGCGATTGCGATTTGCACATTGAACCGTGGATTTACTTTCAAAATCTTTTCTTAAAGAATTTACTTATTTACTAGCGATTCATCAAGAACATTAACACATTTAACCACACTATATGAGCGTGGAAGTAGTTGCCAGTGGGTAACTGATGAAAACAAATTTCTTTCAACAAATGGCAATTTTATTCCTAAAAACACTTTCTTTTTTTAAAAAACTGTTTTAAAATTTATAAGCAGAAAGCACCCTTTAAATATCAAGTTAAAATTTATGCAGAGGCAGAAATAACAATGTTTTTTTGACAGTATGAGCTTTCGGGCTGAGAACCTTGCCGCTCCCTTTTAACACGGCCATAGTCACGACCGCTCACAACAACCTCTGAAAGACTACACTGGTGAAAATCTGCAACACACCAGATTACTTTAAACCAAAAAAATTTAACAACTCACACAAACACATAAACTATGCTCCCCGTAGGAGGGATGGAAATGGTACAAAACACTCACATTAAAAAAAAATTACTTGCCACCGAAAGTTCAACTTGTTGTTAAAGAAAACTCTTACGGTGGAAGGGTGGCAACTTTATATACTAAAATGACCATTTAAATAAAAACCCATGAAATGCAGTCTTACATAAAATGTACAAACATGCTCTGCATTACACATATACCTCCTCTCAAGATGATAGGCAAGATAAAAGCATATTTCACGAATTCGGCCTTTACACCTTAAGCAATAAATTCGTTAACACCGAATCCGACAAACATGACAGAGGCCGCTATTAACGTATGGCAAATTGACAGGAGGATTACCGAACAACCCGAACCGCAGGTTGCTCTAACGCGCCCCTACTCCACAAGGGAAAAACGAACCACCCAATTCGTAAATAACCACCTTCCCGTGGGCAAACGGAGAAGAATGGTGGGACGACCCCAAAACAAAGAGGCTGGTGACCTCACCAAGAAAACAAGTAGAATTTAACAAATAAATGAAACAACCTATCTCCAGTCACTTAACTTCTAATAAACTGCGATGCCTGGCGAAGACCTGCACCCAGCGCTCTCCTGAACCGTCCGCTGCCAGCCTCTTCAACGGACGCAGGAGGCGCGCCGATCTCCCGTCTCACGGCGTCGCAGCTCGCCCCGGCCAGCCCGATGTCGTGGTTTGACTCCTGTTGCTCTCGTGTCAGCCGCGAATCCACTACCCCTTTCTATACGGCGCGGCCCACTGGATTCACGTGAGGACCTTGAGAGGCGGCATGAGCCCCCTCTCATATTTCTATCTTACGATTTTCCTCTCTAATTGCATGCAGTGAAAAGTCGGTATTCCTTGACACGCGGACTTCCCACGCAGTGTCTCTCGTCACCTGGGTGGTCCGGTGACAGGTGGGCACTGCTGATCTGGAAAGGGTTAAGCCGACGGGTGTGAGGAAGTCGAATGAATGCTTTGCAGACGCCGACATTGTCAAAAGACACGCCCGGAGGGGTCTGAAGTAGCGGCTGGGCTAGACGTTCCGTTACTTCGCAGAAACTTAGCGAAAACACTTTCTGGCGGGCTACCAGCGAGGCGTGGGAATGACTTGTGTACCCAGGCAGTTGTGGCGGGAAAATTGCCGCGCTTTCTGCAAAATAGTAACTGTGATTGGCTTGCTCAGGGCATAGCTCCGTGACGTAGCAAAATCAGCACAGAAATTGGCGCCAAGAATCTCCATTGGTGGAATGGTAGTGCTCCAGCAATAGAGTGGAATTTTCCGCCGGTTTTCGAGTTGCTGATTGGAACGTTTAACCACGGCCACTGTCGTGGGGGCGGGAATGTTGCGTGTTCGGCCTGTACGGGTGCTCTTGTGGGGAGTCGGCTCTCGCCTTTCGGTCGAGGACGTCGAAGCAACCAGCCATCGCCTCCGGTACGCCAAATCGTGTTCTTGCAGTTAAGAACACAGATTGGTAATGTATGTCCGCAGCACCGGCAGACAGGGATTTTCCTAGGTGATAATCAGAGCTCAGCAGAGCGCGCCTGTTCGTCTTTTTCTAACTTTGCTAACTTTGTTCTGTCTTGAGTAGCAGCAATTAATGCTGGGTTGGCTATGTGTCGCTCTTAAGATTTGGGTGGCAAGGAATTGGCTCCGCATACCACTTCGTCATAAACCTCACAATCTAGTTTAGGGACAACTTCACCTTCACAGCGTTTGTTTGAGTATCCAATTTGAGCCAATTTGATGTATTATAAATGTTTTATGTGTTCTTGTTTATTATTTTGTGTTTAGTCTTAATAAATCATATTGTTATTTTGGACAGAACTTTCATTCTGTTAATCGGTAGAGCAACCCTATCATTCCTCACTATGTTAATGAAACCTTCGTTTATTTAACTTATTTATCAAATTAAATTATTGCAGGTGCCAAACTCTCTTCTACCCTTGATTAGAGTCAGTTCGCGTATTTTTTTTAATCCTTGTGCAACAGCAAAAGAATAGGGGGGGCTTAGAGCATCATTTACATATGTAGATTCTAGAAGAATTTAGTGTTAAATACACTGCTAGGCCCGGCACCTCGTAACCTCACATGCGCCGATGCTCAAGACGGACAAGTGCGCGACCGACCAACTGATCGATCCAACCGCCCAATGACCGTTACCCGAGCAACTAGAGCAGACTGGCAGCCTAAGGCCGGTATTACACTATGAAATTTCTTTGTCAAAGATTTGATCAAAGATGTGATCAAATATTCCGTCAAATATATTTGACAAAGATCTTTGACGTAGCGCTAGAAGGGGTATTACACTGTCATCAAATTTTTCGTCAAAGTTCAAGATGGCTGACAACAACAACTTGTTATTAACCGCAGCAGTTGCACGTACCACAATTGCATTGTGTCCACATGCGGAAAAGAAGTGAGGGAAAAAAAGGAACCATGCATACGAGGTTGACAGTCTTAAATTCTTGGGATTTCTACTTATAAATTCAGTTGGGAGGAGCACATCACAGAACTGCAGAAACGCCTTAACAAATCTGTATTTGCAATTCGAGTGTTAGCAGACATAGGCAACATAAAAATGAAAAAGCTTGCATACTTTGCCTACTTTCATTCCATAAAGTCATATGGTATAATATTTTGGGGTAACTCTTCAAGTCAAACAAAAGTTTTCAGAGTCCAAAAGCGTGTAATACGTATTATTTGCAGAGTAAATACACGGACGTCCTGCAGAAACCTCTTCAAAGAACTGGGCATACTAACTACTGCCTCTCAGTATATTTACTCCTTAATAAAATTTGTCCTAAAGAATATATCTCTTTTTCCAACAAACAACTCAGTTCATACATACAATACCAGGAACAAAAATGATCTGCACAAGGACTTAAAAGCACTTACTTCAGTTCAAGAACGGGTCCACTACTCAGGAACACTCATCTTCAATAGTTTGCCAGCAAACATAAAAACTTTAGTTACAAATAAAGATCAGTTTAAAAGGAGCCTGAAAGACTTACTAGTGGCCAACTCCTACTCCATTGACGAAATTTTTAATAGAAACAAATGATTCATTGTATTTATTCATACTATTAGCATTGTTATTTCAGCTTAAAAAAATTGACATGTTCCACATCCACGAGGATCTCCTCAGCACGGATCTATGGAACGAAAACCTAATCTAATGTGGGTGAAGCCGTGGGTTTTACGACGACACGGTAAAAGCAACAAAACTTGTTACGTGAGCTTACAGTGGAAGACGTCATGTCGTACATCAGTTACTTAAGAATGGATGAGCATACATTTCTGTATGTGCTCAGTGAAGTGTATCCTGATATCACAAAGCACAATATTCACTTAACAACTGCTACATCTTCAGAAGACAGGCTCGCTATAACACTCCGATTCCTTGCTACAGGAGAGGGTTAGGTTATGTTAGGTTAGGTTAGGTCAGGTCAGGTCTGGTCTCCAATCTTCTTAATCTATTTTTGTATTCAGGGTGCCTAACTTTGTAAAGCGCCTCATCAGCTTCATACATCTCTATTAATTTTGTAGTTGTCGGCACACACCAATTGTATTTACCGGCAATGTTTGTAAAAACTCTACAGTCGACAGAACGCTGCAGCGATGCTAGCGCTCTACGTGGTAACATGTCACATTGCAGTGAACAGAAGACAAGCGATTTCTTTGATCAAATCTACAGCGAGGCCCTAGATTTGATCAAAAATTGGACGACATTTGACAAAGTTCCTATTACAGCATCAAATATCTTTGACAAAGATTTTTGACTAAGATATTTGACAAAGAAATTTGATAGTGTAATACCGGCCTGACGTGCAGACTCAGATGCAGGAACTCAGCCCCGAGCGGGCGACCACTAGCTGAGTTCTGTTACTGGCGGAGCGGCAAGACTCTCATTTTCTGGCTTTAAAGTCTGATTCAAACGACAGACATACTCGCACTCCGACGACAGACAGACACTAACTGCCGCACAAATGCGAACGAGAGACAGACCAGCAACTGGTGACGCGAGACTGACCTAGCCTCTCCCCGACTGACCCACTGCCGAGCTCATATCGCCCCTTAAATGCACGTCAACAGGCAACCTTCTCCTTTTCCACTAGAGGGAGACAGCAAAGCTGCGATTGCCTCAGCGGCGCCACCGCCAGAAACGGAGGGCGACTGCTTCACACTAGGCGCTGCGGCGCGCTCTTCAAAACAGCAAATTTTACCACGGCTCACACATACACAGATGAGGGTAGTATTGCATACACAGGGTATAAAACGACAGTGCATTGGCGGAGCTGTCATTTGTACTCTGGTGATACATGTGAAATATATCCAACGTGATTATGTCCCTAAGACAGGAATTAACAGACCTTGAGCGCGTAATGGTAGTTGGAGCTACACGCATGGTAAATTCCAGTTCTGAAATGGTAGGAGAGTTCAGTATTCCGAGATCTACAGTGTCAAGAGTGTGCTGAGAACCCCAAATTTCAGGTGTTACCACCACGGACAATACAGTGGCCGACACCCTTCACTTAACGACGGGGAGCAGCGGGCTTTACGTAGAGTCGTCAGTGCTAATAGACAAGTAACACTGCTCGAAATAGCAGCTGAAATCGATGTGGGGCGTACGACGAAATGTAGCCGTTAGGACAGAGCGGCCAAATTTGCCGTTAATGGGTTATGGCAGCAGGCGAACGTCGGGAGTCCGTTTGCTAATAGCTCGACATCGCCTGCAACACTTCTGCTGGGCTCCTGACCATATCGGTTGGAATCTAGACGAATGGAAAGCTGTGGTCACGTCAGACGAGACCCAATTTTATTTGATAAGAGCTGAGTGTAGGTTTGGAGTGTGGCGCAGGCCTCACGAAGCCATGAACCCAAGTTGTCAACGAGGCACTGCACGAGCTGTCCGTGGCTCTGTAATGGTGTGGGCTGGGCTTACGAGGAAAGGACTGAGTTCTCTGGTCAAACTCAACCAATCACTGACTGGGAATAGTTACGTGTGACTACTTGGAAACCATTTGCATCCAAACAACGATGGAATTTATATGGCAGATAATGCGCCATGTCACTAGGCCACAACTGATCACGACTGGTTTTAAGTACATTCTGGAAAATGAATAATTTCATGCTACCTAACAGATCAAAACGAAAATTTGTGTTCCGACACTGACAATGTTGAGTGTTTATGGAAAAAGTTCAAGGCAATCGAAAATGCGTTTTACACAGGTACGTGCCGAATAAAACTGTGAGGGATGGAAAAAACCCACCGTGGTTCAACAACAAAGTTAGGAAACTACTGCGAAAGCAAATACAGCTTCACTGCAAATTTACGCAGCCAAAACCTCTCAAACAGAAGCTAAACGATGTCAAAGTTAATTCGAAAGTAAAATTCTATGTACCGACTTGACAGCAAGTCCTAGGAAGTTCTGGTCTTACGTTAAATCAGTAATTGGCTCGACACAGCATATCCAGACACTCTGGGATGATAATGGGGCCGGCCGCGGTGGTCTCGCGGTTCTAGGCGCGCAGTCCGGAACCGCGCGACTGCTACGGTCGCAGGTTCGAATCCTGCCTCGGGCATGGATGTGTGTGATGTCCTTAGGTTAGTTAGGTTTAAGTAGTTCTAAGTTCTAGGGGACTGATGACCACAGCTGTTAAGTCCCATAGTGCTCAGAGCCATTTGAACCATTTGATAATGGGATTGAAGCAGAGGATGACACGTGTAAACCTGAAATGCTAAACACCTTTTTCCAAAGCTGTTTCACGTAGGAAGACCGCACTCCAGTTTCTTTTCTAAATCCTCGCACGAACTAAAAAATGGCTAACATCGAAATAACTGTGCAAGGAATAGAAAAGCAACTGAAATCACTCAACAGAGGAAAGTCCACTGGACCTGACGGGATACCAAATCGATTCTACACAGAGTACGCGAAAGAACTTGCCCCCCTTCTAAAAGCCGTGTACCGCAAGTCTCTAGAGGAACGGAAGGTTCCAAATGATTGGAAAAGAGCACAGGTAGTCCCAGTTTTCAAGAAGGGTCGTCGAGGAGATGCGCTAAACTATAGGCCTATATCTCTGACATCGATCTGTTGTAGAATTTTAGAACATGTTTTTTGCTCGCGTATCATGTCATTTCTGGAAACCCAGAATCTACACTGTAGGAATCAACATGGATTCCGGAAACAGCGATCGTGTGAGATCCAACTCGCTTTATTTTTTCATGAGATAATATTAGATACAGGCTCCCAGGTAGATGCCATTTTCCTTGACTTCCGGAAGGCGTTCGATACAGTTCCGCACTGTCGCCTGATAAAACAAAGTAAGAGCCTACGGAATATCAGACCAGCTGTGTGGCTGGATTGAAGAGGTTTTAGCAAACAGAACACAGCATGTTGTTATCAACGGAGAGACGTCTACAGACGTTAAAGTAACCTCTGGCGTGCCACAGGGGAGTGTTATGGGACCATTGCTTTTCACAATATATATAAATGACCTAGTAGATAGTGTCGGAAGTTGCATGCGGCTTTTCGCGGATGATGCTGTAGTATACAGAGAAGTTGCAGCATTAGAAATTTGCAGCGAAATGCAGGAAGATCTGCAGCGGATACGCACTTGGTGCAGGGAGTGACAACTGACCCTTAACATAGAAAAATGTAATGTATTGCGAATACATAGAAAGAAGGATCCTTTATTGTATGATAATATGATAGCTCCGCCCCGGTAGCTGAGTGGCCAGCGTGACAGACTGTCAATCCTAAGGGCCCGGGTTCGATTCCCGGCTAGGTCGGAGATTTTCTCCGCTCAGGGACTGGGTGTTGTGTTGTCCTAATCATTATCATTTCATCCCCATCGACGCGCAGGTCGCCGAAGTGGCGTCAAATCGAAAGACCTGCACCAGGCGAACGGTCTACCCGACGGGAGGCCCTAGCCACACGACATTTCTATTTCCATTTTTTTCCATAGCGGAACAAACACTGGCAACAGTTACTTCTGTAAAATATATGGGAGTATGCGTACGGAACGATTTGAAGTGGAATGATCATATAAAATTAATTGTTGGTAAGGTGGGTGCCAGGTTGAGATTCATTGGGAGAGACCTTAGAAAATGTAGTCCATCGACAAAAGAGGTGGCTTACAAAACATTCGTTCGACCTATACTTGAGTATTGCTCATCAGTGTGGGATCCGTACCAGGTCGGGTTGACAGAGGAGATAGAGAGGATCCAAAGAAGATCGGCGCGTTTCGTCACAGGGTTATTCGGTAAGCCTGATAGCGTTACGGAGATGTTTAGTAAACTCAAGTGGCAGACTCTTGCAAGAGAGGCGCTCTGCATCGCGGTGTAGCTTGCTGTCCAGGTTTCGAGAGGGTGCGTTTCTGGATGAGGTATCGAATATATTGCTTCCCCCTACTTATACCTCCCGAGGAGATCACGAGATTAGAGAGATTCGAGCGCGCACGGAGGCTTTCCGGCAGTCGTTCTTCCCGCGATCCATACGCGACTGGAACAGGAAAGGGAGGTAATGACGGTGGCACGTAAAGTGCCCTCCGCCACACACCGTTGGGTGGCTTGCAGAGTGTAAATGTAGATGTAGATGTAGATCCATATCACTTCAACATGAATCCCATCGAACATTTATGGGACACAATCTAGAGGTCAGTTTGTGCACAACATCCTGCACTGGCAACAGTTTCCCAATTATGGACGGCTATAGTGGCAGTGTGGCTCCATATTTCTCCAGAGAACTTTCAACGACTCGTTGAGTCCATGCCGAGTTGCTACACTACATCGGACAAAAGGAGGTCTGATACGGTATTAGAAGGTATGCCATGACTTTTGTCACCTCAGTGTAAGCTCACTGGACAAAATACTGGGTATCGCCTTTAAAGGTCACACCAGTCACTTTATAGTGCTCTAGATACTAGCTCGACCTCCCATGAAAAAGATGGTCATTCTTTGTTTTGAATCTATTGACACGATTACATACCAGTATCTCATTTCCTTGGACTAGGAGAATGTGAAAGTTGCTCTAGCACATTTCACGATGGCATTACATGTACATTAGAGCTCCACTTGGAACATTTTCAGTGAGGTGTCTGAATGTCTTTGGAGAAATGGGAGCCCATTCTTCCTCAAGGGCCGAATTCAGAGACACTAGTGGCGTTGGATGCTGGGGTCTGTAGCGAAGTCTACGTTCTACCCCATCCGAAATGTATTCCATTGGGTTTAGTTTGGGACTCTGGGTAGGGCAGTCCTTTTCAGGAATGTCATTGCCCACAAACAAAGGCTCCACCGATGCTGCTTTATGGCATAGTGCATTGTCATGCTGATACAATCAATTATCGTTTCCAAACAGTTCCTCTGTTACATATAGAAAATATTCCTGCAAAATGTGTTCATATTTTCCGCAATAAGAGGACCATACCCAACCCATGAAAACATCCCCACCCGACCACAATACCACCTCCTCTGTACTTTACTATTGGATAATGGCAGGTGACTTCCTCCAGACATCCACTATATCCAAACTCTTCCATCAGATTGCACAGGATATGGTGCGATTCATCACTTCAAATCACTCATTTCCAGTCATCCACCACCCAGTCTCAAGCAATGCTTAACGTTGGCTGTGACATGTGTGGCATATGAGCAACCTGCCCGACAATTGTGCTACAGTCTTCTTAACTCCCTCTGCCAGTCACTGTGCTAGATGGTCTGGTGGTAGCACTTTGGAGCTCACGAGTGATTCCTTGTGCCAATTTCATGCGATTTTTTACAACCACCGTCCACAATCCACAATGATCGCCGTCCATTAGTACATGAGGTCGGCCTGGTCTTGGTTTATCTGCGTTGTCCTTTGCGTTTCCACTTCACAGTCACATGACAAGTAGCTGACTTGGGTAGCTTCAGAAGGGTTGAAATGTCTGTGATGGGTTTGTTACTCAGGTGAAATCCAGTGACTAGTCCACTTTCACAGTCTCCAAGCCCTCCTTTTACTGCATCTCTACTGACAACGTGGATCAGGGACTGCTCGCCGCAGTGGCCATGCGGTTCTAGGCGCTACAGTCTGGAACCGCGCGACCGCTACGGTCGTAGGTTCGAATCCTGCCTCGGGCATGGATGTGTGTGATGTCCTTAGGTTAGTTATGTTTAATTAGTTCTAAGTTCTAGGGGACTGATGACCTCAGAAGTTAAGTCCCGTAGTGCTCAGAGCCATTTGAACCATTTGATCGGGGACTTTGACAGGGTATGCATCAGCCTCTGGTTCAGGGGAAGTGTCAACATGTAGTACTTTGGCTCTAATATCTGGAACATAAAAAGAAATTTTCTTCTTTGTTTTCTTTTCTTCTCATGTTATCTCCTCAAGTTGATCTCCTTGGTGCTGGCAGACCAAAGGGCTGGCCTGTTTTCACTTCTCTGGGCACAGAGCGCCCTAGAAGCATGTTCAGGGTGCCAGCTGTGAGGATCCACTTTGGCTACTTTGGCAACCCTCATGAAGACATTACTTCTGCTGCAGGTTGTGGGCAATGTGCAAGACCTTACTGAGTACTGTAGTTAGTGAGAAAAATAATGATGCCACTGGTGACAGTGGCAGATGTGGCTCAGGGTGACGCTGCTTCATTGCGAATGGCAGTGGCAGCGTTACTGCTACTTATGCCTGTTGCCGTGACACCTCCCTCTGCTGGGCGCCCTGTTGAGGGAGGGTGTCGTTATGACAATCCTCTGCCATGTTCGTCCTGGTACACTTACAAATGCACACATGCCATCTTGTCTTCTTCCCTGGAGACAGCTGTAGTGTCATCACTGGTTGGCAGTGGCGCTGTGGTGGTGGTGTCGGCAGCCCTTGCCATTGACTGTGGGACTGAGTGTGGATGTTGGACACAGTGACCAGCCTTCTTCATTGGAGGCAATGCACATATGCATAATTCCTCATCATGGTACATCTTGCAGCCATAGGAGTCCACGATGCAGTTACTGATGCAGCTTTTTCACCTGGAGTGTGGGCATTAAGAGTTCATGTGGTTGCCCACTCGGTTCACATACACCTCTAGGAAAGTGCATTGTCGTGCCACACACCCCACACTCTGGCTGTGGACACACTGAGGTGGGAGACAATACTTCTTGTGTTTCTGTAGCTCAGTGTTGACTGCTGTGTTGTCACCCACATCAGTTGCAAGAACTGAAAGTTTTCCATATGGGACTCGTGTGATGATCAGGAGAGAGAGCAACTCTTTGTAAGTCTGGAGTTGCTTGATGTGCACCACAGACCATACACCAAACCCAGTCCCTTCTCTCTTTGATATGCTCAGGAGTAAGTGGTTGTATACCACTCTGAGTCCACTCTGCATTGTTGGCAGTTATCCCCACACCCCCCCTCCCACTACAATATCATAGAGTGATGCCAATTTTCTCTCCCTCCACGCCCCTCTGAAACTGGCCAATTACCCTTCGTGTAAAATGGCCAGAGTCCAAAAATTGGCGGGAAATTCAAAATAGTCCAAATTCCCAGTGTATAAAATGGCAATAACATCAAATAGTCCGATTGTGCTAAGCTTAATACGGCATAAAATTCAAAAGTGCTATTGCTTGAAAACTCAGTGAGATTACTTATGTTAACTATAGAACCCGAGATGAAGGACCCAGCAATACGGGGCAAGCCAGCTATGGTTATCAGGTTCCCACTGCCCTATGACATCAGAATCCAAAATGATGAAACAGAGGGATATGAGCCCAGGCTGCATGATTGTCAGTTTTCCCCAGCCCTACGATGTCAGAATTCAAGATGCAATCCGATATGGCCACTGGGTCCATTCCTCTCTCTCCCCCCCCCCCCACCCCCCCCCCCCCCCCCCCACCCCAGCACTATGGTGTCTGAATCCGAGGTGATAACCCAGTAGACATAAGCCCAGTCTGCATGGTTGTCAGCGTTCGTGTATGATTCTCATATAATTGGAAATCGTTGGTTTTCCCCTTCCCTATGATATTAAAGTTGGGCTAAGAGTCCATTTACCCCTATCCCCTATGTTAAAAACAGACATGACTTACATGTGTAAACAATTGTTCAATTGCCACTGTAAGTATGGAGCTGACTGATGCACTCTGGAGAGCTAGTGCCAAGTCCATTCAACTGTTTAATCTTAAGGGTGGGTGACTCTATTTCAACGCTTCTAATTAAATGTAAATGCATATCTTCTTACAGAAATATCCATGTGCAATAAAGAAGAGGTGTTATGTGGACATGCGTCCGGAAAACCCTTAATTTCCATGTTAGAGCTCAGTTTAGTTTCGTCAGTATGTACTGTACTTGGAGCACGTTATCACGATTTCATACGGGATACTCTACCTGTGGTGCTAGAACATGTGCCTTTACAAGTACGACACAACATGTGGTTCATGCACGATGGAGCTCCTGCACATTTCAGTCGAAGTGTTCGTACGCTTCTCAACAACACATTCGGTGACCGATGGATTGGTAGAGGCGGACCAATTCCGTGGCCTCCACGCTCTCCTGACCTCAACCCTCTTGACTTTCATTTATGGGGGCATTTGAAAGCTCTTGTCTACGCAACCCCGGTACCAAATGTAGAGAATCTTTTTGCTCGTAATGTGGACGGCTGTGATACAATACGCCATTCTCCAGGGCTGCATCAGCGCATGAGGGATTCCATGCGACGGATGGTGGATGCATGTATCCTCGCTAACGGAGGACATTTTGAACATTTCCTGTAACAAAGTATTTGAAGTCACGCTGGTACGTTCTGTTGCTGTGTGTTTCCATTTCATGATTAATGTGATTTGAAGAGAAGTAATAAAATGAGCTCTAACATGGAAAGTAAGCGTTTCCGGACACATGTCCACATAACATATTTCCTTTCTTTGTGTGTGAGGAATGTTTCCTGAAAGTTTGGCCGTACCTTTTTGTAACACCCTGTATATATATATATATATATATATATATATATATATATATATATATATATATATATGTATATAGTGATTATAATTAAAGTTAAACTTTCAAAACGCTGTAGAAATAAGACTACTGGTCAGAATGACGACAAATTACAACGGAATATTATCGGAGGAGGGGGAAAACGTATGGCAGAAGAAAAAAAAATTGTGTGAAAATTGATCAATAGATCAAGTGCTGTAAGTGTCAGAATACGTAAATGAAAACACGTGTCATGCGCACGACCCATTGAAGTTGGTATAAACACGTCGGATGCACAGCTTTACCTCCTTTCGCATCTGCGGCGTTCGCCATGACTGTCTCAATGTAGGATTGCACTCTGCTTCTAAAGCTGCATAACAAGAATGATGAATATGCACACGTCGCTCTTCAGAAGTTACGGACACTGAAGGGTTTGATAAGAAAAGCGTTGTTCCGATGACTGCCGAGGGTCTGGACAAAATGATTTGGAAATTCGAAAAGACCGGTTCTTTTGGCGTGAAACCTGGTTGAGGGAGGAAACGAATTGATTCGACATCAGTGGAAGCAATGCAGAAGGTGGTGATGTACAAACGTGGAGTAGACGGAGAATTGCCCGACCATTGGACATACCCGTGAGCATGGTGCGTAAAATCCTACGAAACACCCTTCTTTGCTAGCCATTCAAAATTACCCGTGTGCACGAGTTTCATCCTGTTGACATGCCAGCAAGAGAGTCCTCTGGTTTAGAATTTCTTGCTCGCATGGAAGTCGACAATGATTGGCGGTGGAAGGTTTTGTGGACAGAGTAAGTCCACGTCCATCTGACAGGATATGTCAACACACAGAATTGTCGAATATGGGTAACGGAAAATCCACACGCAAATCAACCAATACCACTGCATCCTGAAAAGGTTTCCGAGTGGTACAGGTTTACGCCATCTTTTATCATTGGGCCATATATTTTCGAAAGGACAGGTGCTTCCGATCCTGTTACCTGTACCGTCACTGGTACGCGCTATGAGTGTCTTTTGCGCAACCACGTCATTCCAGCTCTCCAACAGCGTGGATGGGATCATTTTTATGCAAGATGGCGCACCTCCGCACTTTGCAAATCTATCTAAGCAGCCGCTGAAGTGTCATTTCGGAAATTCTAGAATTATCAGCTGCTGTTTCCCTAAGCCTGGCCGTCCCGATCACCTGATCTTAATCCATATGACTTCTGGCTGTGGAGCGATGTGAAAGATATCGTGTTCAGTGTTGCGAGTGCAAACTTAGCTGCATCGAAGGCACGCATTCAACAACACATTCTGAACGTGATCTCGGAAACACTTCGTTCAGTTTTGGAAGATGCTGTTTCTCGATTTCAACTTGTTGCAGAAAACGGTGGACAGCATACTGAACATGTTTTGCGCCAGTCACAGGGAAATTAATAACCCGATTTGATTTTGATTGATGCTTTTTGTGCGGTTTTTGGCCTCAGGACAATGAAAAACCGATGCGACTGATGCTTTATAAGCGGTTTTTGGCCTCAGGAGAGGTATTAGGTACTATAATCACGCAGTTAAACGTCAGGTATGGTCCGCTGCCTGACTTACAATTTATTGAAATGTTTGACTTAAAGAAGTTCTCGAGCTTTGCAGATCTGTTTTCTAGAGGAGGCGTTTGAAAAATAAAGGGCAATATACGGGAAGTTTTTTGATACTGTTAAAGTCTGAAGTGCTTGCTATGTTAACATCACATTTTCTTGAAGACAAGCCTGTGAAGTAAGTACAAAGCTGTGACAAAATGAACTTCATTCTGGACTTCCAGAATTCTATAAACTCGTCACTGGTAGAACTATCTTTTTCACACTGAAAAGAATAAAGACGTTCATTCGGAATTCGCAACGAGAAAGTCGTCTGTCTGCACTCTCCATCATGTCCACAGAAAAGGATCTGTTGGTGTAAATGAAAGTTCGAAACTCATTTTTGGAGGACGTTACTGAGGAATTCTTCAAGAAGAATGGCAGAGCGGAGTTCGGGTACAGATAAAAGCAAAAAGTCAACTTTACATACAAGTGACAAATATCATGATGCATGCTTTACAAAGATTTTCGGAATACGGCACTGATTGAAACTTTACTTACCAAGGAATTAAATAAATACGCCTGCATGAATTGCATAAGTGAAAACGCTGTAGGATGTAGCCTATGAAACAGAGATTGGGACGTTCGGATAAAACTTTTGTCAGTAAAATTTAATTTAAATTTCATTGAACATTTGTTCTACGTAATCAAATTAAAAGGCTGCTGGGGCCTGGTTTGGAATGTTAAGGTAATCACTAAAGTTAAGTAAATTTCTCCCCTGAAGAGCTTGCGAATCATTGAATATGCGTAAGGAACAGGAGCAGCGTACTGTAGGAAGCAGACACACTCTCGATACCCACACCAACGCGACACAGAGGGCAGAAAAGAAACCAGAAGAATATAACATGTGAGGAACTCCGGTACGTAGCGGTGATGAACAGTAGAGAAAAGCGTAGGTATGGACTACACAACACACTTTATTAAAAACAGCTCCCTCCCTCCCCCAGTGGTGCAGAACACGGTGGCGAGCTGAAAAATGGGGGCGGAGGTTTTACCGCAAGTAGTAGGTGTATGCCATAAAGCATAGAGTTCAGAATCCTGCAGGTATGCAGTGTGCAGTCGCCTAAAGGGCGCGGCCAATGCGAGAAGAGTGAGTGGCGGGGCCAGGTAGTGCCGAGGCGATCTCGCAGCCCTAGGGCGGTAAGCGTCACACAGCGGTGGTGAGGCAGCCGCCATTGCTGAAGCGAGTACAGAGTGTCGAGACATCTGGAGATTGTCAGCGCACAAACGTTGCACCTCCAGGCACACTTCAAAGAGGACTGATGCGTGTGAAGAAGAGGACGACATTATTTGGCGAGGGGGACGCAGTAGGTGACGAGGTATCAGCAGCCGTTAGTTTATCATTGAGTGTCCAGGCCAGTTTGAGTCTGACGAGGGAGACAGTGGAGCAAGACGTCGGAAGTGTGAGCACCATGACAAGGCAGTTTATGGTGGGCCGAGTAAGGGAGTTGAATGGCCGCGTGTATTGTGTCATCACAAAGCATTGAGAATTGGCAGACCACAAGCTCCTCGAACGGGAAGATCTTAGGAGTAGAGTGAGGGGATGGGGAGGTATGTGGAGCTAGGAGATGTGCTTTATCACTCGGTCGACGATTGTGTGGAGTTGTCACTGAGGGAGATTGAAGGTCGGCGCAAAACGAAATAGCCAGGGTGTCACATCTCACAGTAAAGCAACTCAGCAAGTGATGCAGCCAGGTCACAAACCAAGAGACACCCAAGGGAGAGAATCAGTTCAGCCTCCTCTGTGGTGCATTAGGGCCTCCTTGAGTGTACAGTGCCAACCTCTCCATGAGTCCATTAATTTGCAGATGACATGCAGTTGTTCTGCAGTGAGTGATTCCGCACAAGTTGCAAAGTTCGAGGAATAAGGAAGATCCAAACTGTTTGCCTCAGTTGGTGGTGCTGGAAGACGGGTTTCTGACTGAACCAATTAGACACAAGGGGCCTCGCAATGGTTTCTGCTGTAATTTCTGGCCGGCCAGGGTGGCCGAGCGGCTCTAGGCGCTACAGTCTGGTACCGCGCGACCACTACGGTCGCAGGTTCGAATCCTGCCTCGGGCATGGATGTGCGTGATGTCATTAGGTTAGTTAGGTTTAAGTAGTTCTAAGTTCTAGGGGACTGATGACCTCAGATGTTAAGTTCCGTAGTGCTCAGAGCCATTTGAACCATTTTTGTAATTTATGGAAGGGGGTTCGTTGCCACCCATCGTGTCATGCACTCAACGACCAACAGGATATAACGATAGCTGGCTGAGAGAGGCAAGGAGTCTATGAGGTCGACAAATGTATGCTGGAACCCACTCTTTGGTATTTCAAAGTGGCCTAGAGGTGGTTGGGTGTATCGTGAGGTTTTGCTTCAGTGACAGCGAACACACGCTCTTGTCCACAGCTTACAATCTTTCAGCCAAACAAAACACTCAGTGATAAGGGGTATAGTTGATCGCACTCCAGAATGTGCAAAATTATGATATTGCTCAAACACCAAGCGACAGAAAGGTTGAGGGTCAAGGGGGCACGTCCAGTTCTGTGAGGTTTCAAAGAGAACTGGACAAGTCACACTTGGTATGAGATTGGATTCGATGCAAAGGTTCGTTGTGGGACTGTTAAGCAGATTCTGGAGCTGCTGGATGTTATGTTGTGGCTGTGCTAATTACTTGTAATCAACGTGCGCGGAAATAGCACCAATGTGTGACAGGTAATTAGCTATAATGCTGCCTGCAGTTTTTACATGCTGGACGTCAATTTTGTGTTGTGCATTGTACTATAAGTGTCTGTATGGTCTACGGCATTCGTCTTTCAATGGTTCAAATGGCTGTAAGGATTATGGGGCTTAACATCTGATGTCAACACTCCCCTCGACTTAGAACTACGTAAACCTAACTAACCTAAGGACATCACAACCATCCATGCCCGAGGCAGGATTCGAACCTGCGACCGTAGCAGCCGCGCATTCGTCTTTGGGAGGGTGATAGAGAGCATCTGTGAGTAGTCGGTGTTACGTGTTTACGAAAAGTCCTCTAGAAAGTAGCACACGGCTTCTTAAAAGGCTAAGTAACTTTCTGGTAGATGAAAACTGTGTGCCGGACCGAGACCCGAAATCGGGACTTTTGACTTTCGCGGCCAAGTGCTCTACAGTCTGAGCTACCCAAGCACGACTCACGACCCGTCCTTACAGCTTCAATTCTGCCAGTACTTCGTCTCCTTCCTTCCAAACTTCACAGGAGCTCTTCTGCGAACCTTGCAGAACTAGCTCTTCTGGAAGAAAAGATATTGCGGAGACATGGCTTAGCCACAGCCTGAGGGATGTTTCCAGAATGGGTAGCTCAGATGGTAGAGCACTTGCCCGTGAAAGGCAAAGTTCCCGACTTCGAGTCTCGGTCCGGCACACAGTTTTAATCTGCCATGAAGTTTCATATCAGCGCACATTCCGCTGCAGAGTGGAAATCTCATTCTGGAAACTGCTAAATATTCTCTGTCATTGTTGTTGTTGTGGTCTCCAGTCCTGAGACTGGTTTCATGCAGATCTCCATGCTACTCTATCCTGTGCAAGGTTCGTCATCTCTCAGTACCTACTGCAACCTACATCCTTCTGAATTTGCTTAGTGTATTCATCTCTTGGTCTCCCTCTACGATTTTTACCCTCCACGCTGCCCTTCAATACTAAATTGGTGATCCCTTGATGCCTCAGAACATGTCCTACCAACCGATCCCTTCTTCTAGTCAAGTTGTGCTACAAACTCCTCTTCTCCCCAATTCTATTCAATATTTCCTCGTTAGTTATGTGATCTACCCATCTAATCTTCAGCATTCTTCTGTAGCACCACATTTCGAAGGCTTCTATTCTCTTCTTGTCCAAACTATTTATCGTCCACGTTTCACTCCCATACACGGCTACAATCCATACAAATACCTTCAGAAACGACTTCCTGACACCTAAATATATACTCAATGTTAACAATTTTCTCTTCTTCAGAAACGCTTTCCTTGCCATTGCCAGTCTACACTTTATATCCTCTCTACTTGGATCATCATCAGTTATCTTGCTCCCCAAATAGCAAAACTCCTTTACTACTTTAAGTGTCTCATTTCCTAATCTAATTCCCTGAGCATCACCCGACTTAATTCGACTACATTCCATTATCCTCGTTTTGCTTTTGTTGATGTTCATCTTATATCCTCCTTTCAAGACACTGTCCATTCCATTCAACTGCTCTTCCAAGTCCTTTGCTGACAGAACTACAATGTCATCGGCGAATCTCAAAGTTTTTACTTCTTCTCCATGGATTTTAATACCTACTCCGAATTTTTCTTTTGTTTCCTTCACTGCTTGCTCAATATACAGATTGAATAACATCGGGGAGAGGCTACAACCCTGTCTCACTCCCTTCCCAACCGCTGCTTGCCTTTCATGTCCCTCGACTCTTATAACTGCCATCTGGTTTCTGTACAAATTATAAATAGCCTTCCGCTCCCTGTATTTTACCCTTGCCACCTTCAGAATTTGAAAGAGAGTATTCCAGCCAATATTGTCAAAAGCTTTCTCTAAGTCTATAAATGCTAGAAACGTAGGTTTGCCTTTCCTTAATCTATTTTCTAAGATAAGTCGTAGGGTCAGTATTGCCTCACGTGTTCCAGCATTTCTACGGAATCCTAACTGATCTTCCCCAAGGTCGGCTTCTACCAATTTTTCCATTCGTCTGTAAAGAATTCGCGTTAGTATTTTGCAGCCGTGATTAATTAAACTGATAGTTGTGTAATTTTCACATCGCTCAACAACTGTTTTCTCTGTCATAAGCGGACTGTTTGCGTTGCTAGTGTGTAAACATGCAGGAAAAGAACGATATTCCCTGTTGCAGTTGGTAGGCCTAATTGAAAGCTGCGTGTCAGGGTGTGGGTGTGCCAATGGGACAGCTTGCATAAGGTACTCCCCATGTGCTCGAGAGCTCGCTGCATGTCTGGCGTCCACATACGTTTGCATTGGCCAGAGGTGTCCTTGCCCTTTAATGCTTCGGTGACAGGGGTCTGAGGGAGGCCACACAGGTAGATGGTGGTGGCAGAAATTTACGATTCCCAGGGAACGTCAACGTTCTTGGTAGTCAAGGGGGGGCTTGGGTGGCGAACAAGCTCTGAGCACTCATTGGTAGGTCGAATGCTTGAGGCTTTCGCAACATGACCTACGAATGTCACTTCCGTTTGGCAAAGTAGATGCTTGTCATTGTTTATCACGAACACTATCAAAAATGGCTCTGAGCACTATAGGACTTAACTTCTGAGGTCATCAGTCCCCTAGAACTTAGAACTACTTAAACCTAACTAACCTAAGGACATCACACACATCCATGCCCGACGCAGGATTCGAACCTGCGACCGTAGCAGCAGCGCGGTTCCAGACTGTAGCGCCTAGAACCGCTCGGCCACCCCGGCCGGCTAGAAACCACAAACAACACAGTAATAATGTAATTGATTATCATAATTTTGAGAGTAACTTACACTTCAGTAGGTCAGAAAACAGAGAAATTTTCCAAATTGCTTTGCCTCAGTCACTGGAAGGGGACAAAATATGTTTCCCTAGAACATATCAGACCAACAGAACGATACTTAGGGCAGAGAACCCTTCAACCGATCATCGTGAGCTCTGCAGACTTTTAGAACAAGCATAAGCACGGAGAGGTGAAGGTTTACACACAAATGAGGTTTATACAGACTTCGTCATGTCGCATGGACGTGTTTATTACGACCCTTAGGAGACAACACCCAGGTGCGACTTCTTTACTAGGTACCCCACGTGTGAAGATCTTACAACTAAACTGCAATAGCAGCATTTTGATTGGAGTTGAGCTGGGTATACTTCTGAACGAAGTACTGGCAGATATAATCTGTGTCCAAGAGCCATATTTGCGTCGCGGGAGACCCCCAGGCCTTCCCAAAAAATCTCATAACAATTACTGGGACACAAAATTCCATGACTGCAATTGCTATAGCGAACATAAATTACACAGTCACAAAAATAATACAACCTTATTTTGAACGTAGCCACAGCTGAAATTACGCATAGACGAGAATCTTGGATTATCACATCCATGTATACACAGTATTCATATGACATAGAACCTTTTCCTAACCAAAAAAGAGATATAGTACAATTTTCTAGGGACAAAAATTACTCATTCTTAGTGACATCAGTGCACGGTCGACTCTGTGGCATGCAGACTGAACAGACAATAGGGGACAAATCGTAGTTGACACAATAAATGATTGCAGCGTCTTTGTTCTAAATAAAGCTGGACAAACACCTACATACTGCAACAATGCAGGAGGATCCAGCAATATTGACATCTCACTAGTAAATACGAAGTCCACAATGTATGGCAACAAATGGGAAGTACTAGAAAATGCCACGCACACTGACCCCAACGCCACGCTCATCCACCCAGACACATACACAAAAACGAATACACAAACTTCACATCAACAAAAACAACGACTTCTTCTAAACCAGGCTGACTGGCAAAAATTAAGGGACAATGTTGAAGAATTTTCCCTCCATGCAGTCAAAGGTAGCATAGACTATAGAGCTCACATTCTGATGGACCTGCTTCAAACAGCACAACAATTAGTTAATCCCAAGGACCGACTGTGCACCGAAACGGAAACTCCACTGGTCCACTGAGTTAACAAAGCTAAGGAAAGACGCTAGAGACAAAGCAAACATTACCAGAAAGCATACAAAAAGAGTACAAGAGAGGGCAGTATTATTGGCCTATACCGTAATGCAAAGCAAAAATTTAAAAACAAATTATACAAGACCAGACAGGATCACTGGAACTATTTTGTGAAAATTCAGGTAGAAAACAATACATGGGAGGGGAGGTGGGGGGGGGGGGGGAGGCGAACCACTTAAACTTCTAAAAGGTAAGGTAAAGACGCCGACATTATTGTCAACTATTAGGCACACAGACGGCACTTCAACAAGGGGCTAGAGATGTTCAGCACAGTACTTGCTGAGCAAGCTTATTCCTGACGACGAAAAGACAAATAACCACAAACATCACACACAGTTAAGAAGACTAATGGAAGACATCTACACAAATGGCCCCGTTACTGTCCCATTTGCCCAAGAAGAGGTAGCATTAGCAACAAAACAATTGAAGAATAAGAAGACTCCCGGTCCAGATGGCATACACTCAGTAACACTAAAAAATACTGCTGCACTGGTCACCTCCTTTCTAACAGAGTTACTGAATCAAGAACTGTTGAAAGGTAAGGCCCTGCCATGTGCAAAACAGTGAAGACAGTAATAATCAGAAAATCAGAGGATCAGGACCCAACAGACCCAAAGGCCTACAGACCCATCTACCTCTTAAACATTTTGGCTAAGGTGCAGGAGATGCTCCTGTGTAATTTACTACAGTAACACAGGACACTCTTCGCCCTTAGTCCACACCAGTGTGGTTTTAGACCAAAATGTTCGACAGGCGATGCAGTTAACCGCGCGCTGGAAATAATACAGGATACACAAGAAAAATACGCAGTAGAGCAATAACAATAGATATAGCTAGCAACTTCGACAATCTCTGGTGGCTTGCCTTGTTCGCAAGGCTACGAGAGATGCAGACACCAACCGCCTTACACAATAGCTTACTCGCCTACTGCGAGGATAGAGTGGTGCAGTGGCAAGCAGGAGCACAAAAGGTTATCGAGAAAATAATAAAACGATGCCCACAAGGCTCAATCTGTGGGCCAGTTTTCTGGGATATTGCCAGAGAAGCTCTCCTAAACAATCTGCGCGAAGATGATAGGGTGAAGGGTATTGTAGCCTACGTCGACGACTTGCTAACAGTAATAACTGCGAATTCAATAAAGCAACTTGAAAGCAAGGTTACACAACTCCAATAAGTGACCATCGCAGCCATAACAAGCTCACAGTTGTGGGAAACAAGACAGTATATTTACTGATCAAAGGGGCCTTGCAGAGAAGCCCCACTATTAGACTGAACAACAATAGCATACAGAGGAAAATAACAACATGATACCGAACCTCAACAAACGACTGACATTCAATGAGCACATAAAACTTACAACTGAAAAAGTGACAAGACTAATGCGCAAACTCGCCACATTAAGCTCAACTCACTACAGATTACATTAGCAGACACTGCAGATGTACCCTACAGCCTTCTTTGAATCAATAATGTGTTTCACAGCAAGTGCGTGGGCACATCGACTGTCACTCACGACCCAAAAAACCATTGTGAGATGTGGACAAAGAGGTGTATTGCTCAGAATGTCAGGGGCATCTGGCACCACACCTATGGAAGCCCTCTGTGTTGTACTTGCAACATACCCTATTGACATAACCATTAGACACAGAGCAGAACCATACTGTCTCAAAAGATGAAAACTGAATGATGTACATGAGATAATAGGGGAGCGTATTACAGAAAACCACCAATTAAATCTTTGGAAGGCTGAAACATGGCAAAAAGAATGGGAAGCATCTGAGAAAGACCATCAGGTTTTTTCCTTTTTCCTGAACATCTGGGAACAGTCGAAGATCAGACATGTTGTGGTACAGTACACTTCCTGACGGGCCATTGCCCCTACCCTACACACCTGCACTGCTTTGGCCTTACCCAAAGAGATATGGGTGAATGTGGGCAACATAGATCCCCCGAACAAATAACACCAAAATATGGCACACACACACACACATGTAAGGCTGATGTCAGAAATCGAGGACACAGGGCAAGTGATAAGAGACCCAGATAACTGTAGGGTCATTCCACACCAAGTGGTCTAAAACTGAAAAAAGTTCCCACCATCATGGTCTCCAATTTTCGTCAAATTTTAACTGTAGCTTTAGTCAAGTGTTGAAGTAAGTTTCCCAAGATTTCAGGCCTCTAGCTGCAATAGCTGCTGATCTAGACCCCCTTGTCTGAAGTGTACTTAGTCCGTGTGCATGCAACATAAAAAAAATGTCATATTTGGAGTCTAATAAAATCGAAACTAATTCATAAGAATGGTTAGTAAGATGCGACCCTGTACAGTTTTTTTTGCTGATTCCAACGAAATTATGTATAACATTACTCATGCAAACCCCGGTCAAATAACTCGACTCAAAGTATACTTCAAAATTTGTCGTGACACAACGCGACAAATTTTGACCAATATTAAGACTGCAATGATTTCCTTGCAGTTGAAGATATGGACTTGAACTTTTGGCCAAGCTTCATGCTTGTGCTAGACATAATGCAGCCGGATTTGCAATGATCCAGGCCATATGGTCGCCCTGCAGTATCTCTTCAAATTAGGCAGTGTCAGCACAAACGGTAAAATTTACCAAAGTTTCAAGCCAATTACTAAAAAATAGTTGGCCTGAATCTGCTTGTGAATAGTATCACCTAAAAGAGAAACTCTTGCTCTACAAGACTGACATTTGTTTTTTTTGCAACGCGACCATTAAGTACTCATTAACTCACATCAAAGTTGTTATATTTTGTATGCGCGATGCACTAATTTTTCTTCATTTCTAGGAATTTGAATCTTAATAGTCGCTTAGAATTACTGATATAATTGGATATTTCATTCGTGTTTTATTCAGTGATTGGCCAGTGAGAGATGTCAGAAGTTAATGAAGAAGAAGAATCGTTGGCCCCCTGTTCAATTGGAAAAGATGCTGCTGCATCGAAGTGCCATGTTATCTTCTATGCTAAGAAGACTGGATTCAAAGCGTTTAGTGATTTCACAGAATGTGACCAGAAATTGCTTGTTTCGCGTTCAGAAGCCAAACTTGACGAAAATTCCATCATTTGCTTCCACCATGAAGCCCTCTTCCTACATGAATATCAAGCGATGCAAAAGAAATGTTGCAATCCATTCAAGAAGAGGAATCACAATGTAAAAGCTGGACTTAGACTGCTTGATAATGAAACAGCTGCCAAACTTTACCTGTTAAAGAAAAAAGAAGTGATTGATATAAAACCTGGTCAGAAGCTTTGCCCTCGCTGCATGTCGGCACTGAACCAAAAGCTAGAAGATTCATCATCACTATCAACCCAATCTGAACAAGATTTCACAACGGATGAAACTGAACCAGCCATCAACAAAAGTTTATCATTTATTGGTGCTTCACCATTGAAAAGAAGACAACTAAGTAAAAGAGATAAGCAAAGCTATGCAAAAAGAAAGATCTTGGATGCACAAAGTTTAATTGGGAATCAAATTGCTGCTGCTGTAGGAATCAATTACGATGAACAGCCAAGTTCAAGTAAAAGTCGCCCATGCAATAATTGTGCAGATCTTGATAATCTTATAGAAGAGTTGAAAGAAAAATGTAAAGTGTCAAATCGTAGGACAAAAGTTCAAATATTGACCTTGGTTCCAAGAAGCTGGACAATTAAAGATACGACAACAGCATTTAATGTATCAGAAAGAATGGTAAAGCAAGCGAGAAAACTGAAGAATGAGCAAGGTGTTCTAGCTTTTCCAGCAAATCGGCAAGGAAGGAAGCTTTCAGATGAAGTTGTCCAGAAAGTACATGACTTTTTTCAAGATGACGAATTCAGCAGACTTTGTCCAGGGAAGAAAGACTGTGTGCCTGTGAGAATTTCAGGAACAAAGGTGTACAAGCAAAAGCGGTTGTTGCTTTGCAATTTGAAGGAAATGTACGTGTCTTATCAGAAGCAAAATGGACCAGAAATTGGCTTCTCAAAGTTTTGCGAGCTTAGACCAAAATGGTGTGTTACAGTTGGCTCTGCTGGAATGCACTCAGTTTGTGTCTGTACAATACACCAAAATGTCAAGCTTATGCTCACTGGTGCATCAATCAATGAAGACTACAAGGAAATTCTTAGCAAAGCTGTTTGCAGCTTGGAAAACAAGGATTGTATGCTTCATCGTTGTGAAAACTGCCCTGGTCCAGAAGGTGTAGAAGCAGTTATTGCAACATATTTTGAAGATAATGACCCTGAAGAACTGATTGAGTACAAACAATGGATTCATACCGACAGGGATACTTTAGAAACAAAGCAGCTTTCAACAGAAGAGTATGTTGAAGATACTGCAGCAAAAATTTGGAACCTGTCTTGTCATCACTACATTGCCAAGCATCAAAGCCAGCACCTGAAAGCTCTCAAAACTGATTTGAAAGAAGGCGAATTCATAATACTAATGGATTTTGCTGAAAACTATTCATTTATTGTTCAAGATGCAGTGCAAGGCTTTCACTGGGAAAACAGTCAAGCAACAGTTCATCCATTTGTAGTCTACTACTGTGAAAACGAAGAGGTGCAATGTGTGAATCTTTGTGTTATTAGTGACTGCCTTCGACACGATACGATTACTGTCCATGTTTACATTGGAAAAGTAATCAATTACCTGAAGATGCAATTTTCCAAAATAAGCCACATCCACTACTTCAGTGATGGTTCAGCTGCACAATATAAGAATTTCAAGAATTTTCTCAACTTACGCTATCACAAAGAAGATTTTGAAATAACAGCAGAATGGAATTTCTTTGGAACAAGCCATGGAAAGTCGCCTTGTGATGGCATTGGAGGCACAACAAAACGGTTGGCAGCAAGAGCAAGTTTGCAACGTCCATATGAAAACCAGATTCTAACACCCAAAGATCTTTTCAACTTCTGCAATGATAATATCAATGGAATCAAATTCTTTTTCATCAGCAAAGAGGAAGTTGAAGAAGAAAAAGCTTCTCAAGAAGAAAGATTCCTGCAAGGGCACACTCTAGCTGGCACAAGAGAAAACCACCATTTTTTGCCCATTGATATGACGACAATTAAGGTCAGTAGAGTTTCTAATGATGCGACATCTTTTTTGGCCAAAATTAGTGCTGCTGAAGTAGTAGTTCAAGTCATGGATCTTCAGCCTGGGCAGTATGTTGCTTGCATTTATGAAAAGAAATGGTGGATTGGAAACATCGTTGAAATCTCAGTCGAACAGAAAGATGCTTTCATAAGCTTTATGCATCCTCATGGTCCTGCAAGTTCATTTTATTGGCCCTTAAGACGTGATACTTGCTGGATTCCAGAACAACTTATCATTGGTGTTATTCCAGCTCCATCAGTGACATCATCTGGTCGGCAATACAGTTTTCCTGAAAGCATTCTCTTGCAAATCAACGATGCTTCCAGAATGATGAAGTAACTGAGGAAGACAGGCTTGGGAACCTGCATAAAGAAACCCACAATCAGGCTTGGGATCCTGTGGTAAAGACACCCTGTAATCAGGCTTGGGAACCTGCAGTAAAGATACCCACCCGTGGCTGTTACTGCACGGCTATCGGGCGTGGCCCCTATGGCGATGGGGATGCTGGTTTTATTGTGATAACCAGTAATGGCTCAGCCATCATGGACCAACGCAGGGCACTGCGCACACAAAATATAAGATACTTTGACCTGAGTAAATAAGCACTTAATGGAAGCGTTGCAAAAGAAAAATATATCCATCTTGTAGAGCAAGAGTTTCTCTTTCAGATGATACTATTCACAATTAAATCCAGGCTGACTATTTTGTAGTAATGGGCTTTGAACTTTGGTAAATAAAGCCATTTGCGCTGACACTGCCAAATTTGAAGAGATTTTGCAAGGCGACTATAAAGCCTGGGTAGTTGGAAATCCAGCTGTATTATGTCCAGCACAAAGATAAGACTTGGTAAAAAGTTCAAGTCCATATCTTTATCTGCAAGGAAATTATTGCAGTCTGAATATTGGTCAAAATTTGTCGCATTAAGTCACGACAGAATTAGGGGTACACTTTGAGTCGACTTGTTTGACCGGATTTTGCATCAGTAATCTTATAATTAATTTCGTTTGAATCAGCACAAAAAACTGTACAGGGTCTCATCTTACTAACCATTCTTATGAATTGGTTTCAATTTTATGAGACCCCAAAAATGGCATTTTGTCTGATGTCGCGCGCATGCGAACTTACTACCCTTCAGACAAGGGGGTGTAGATCAGCAAGTATTGCAGCTAGAGGCTTGAAATCTTGAGAAACTTAATTTAGCACTTGACTAGTGCTACAGATAAAATTTGAAGAAAATTGGAGACATGATGGTGGGAAGGTTTAGACCACTTGGCATGGAATGACCCTGTAGCATGTTTAACCAAATTACCAATGAAATATCAAGACCACTACATGAGACTTATAAGCAGCAGCAACTATATACAAGATCATGACCCAAAACACACTCTACACCACAACATGATGAATGGGACAACTGAGATTCAAACACTGATCTGGAAACAGATGAGTATATAGATATAGATGCTGACATGAACACTCCAATGTCACCATATATATATATATGGCATAGAAGCAGAACAGATGACTGCAACAATACTACAAGTAATACCGACATGGAATTTAGAAATAAGTTAAGAACAGAAATAAAACAATGAATTTTTCTGTTTGTAGAAGAAAAATATGTAATCATTTAGTTCTTTGGATCATTATTTTCAAACATGTAAATGTGTACATTGTGAAATGTATAAAATGGAAACTGTAAAATATGTGAACTTTATAAAATTATGCATAAACGTACATATGCAATATAAGAAGGCATAAATACACATAGACAAGAAGCACCCTAGAGCCTACTGAGGCTCATCTCGCTTATGGCGTGGTTAAGTGGAGGAAGCGAGTGTAGTAAGAAATAGTACTGTGATACGTTACACACGAGTCACATAAAGATAATATCACAACATACATACATACATACAGTAGAAGCTATAGCAGAACAGAATATTCTAATTCAGGTGAGACAGGCTCAAAGTGTTTGCTGAAGCCCTCCTGCTTGAAATAGCTAGGTAAAGGAACCTCTTTTGCTACGTAAATCTTTCCATTTGTGATTTTTTTCCTTAAGAATATTAACTTTTTCCTGATTGTACTTCACATATCTTGCTGTTTTTTCTTCCATTTTTAAATTAACAATGTAACTGTATCAAAAACTTTTGTAGTGTCAAATGACCCACTACAGTTGGCACGGTAGTGGTTTAGTCTGTAGTAAGTAAATAAATAATTGGTGGCAGTGTCTGCTTTGTCAACACTCGAGGCTTTGACCGCACTGCCTGTAGTGCCACTGTCAGGTGGAGTTGGAAGTGCTGGTGATGGCGAAAGGCAGCAGGCAGACAGGTCCGTGGCAATACTGTGCCACACCTCCTACTGTAGTTGGCATTTTTGATTCGTTATCAGTACAAAACTTTGATCATCCAGGTGAAGATGGGCATCCAACAGTTGATGGTCGCTTGACACTGTAGATGTTTGAACGTATGTAGGGAATTTAACCACCCAAAGTGTCAATAAAATTTTGTCAGACTTCTGCTGTGGGCCAGTCTTTATGCAAAGGTGCTGTCACAATTGGGATGGCATCCCATCTTGTAAATGTTCATCAGACATCACATGGTACAGCTGCTCCTTGGGAGTGAGTGATAAGCACTGTAGGAGTGTCATTTTCAGTGTCAGGTACTTGAGACAGAGAGAGGGTATGTGAAAGAAGTTGTTAATGGTGTCTTCTCGGCTGTCCGTGTCACTGAGAAAGGTGATGTATTTTATATTATTTGGTGACGATAGCATTCACAGTGAAGATGCTTTCTGTGATAGCGAACCAAAGCTGAGGGTTATCAGTTGGGAACAGCAGAAGCTTGGTATGTGATTCTGCGTGTTGATCTCCTGGATGATGTAGCAGCAGCAAGTCTGTGCAGTCTGGATGTGTGTTCTAACAATACCACCACTTGTAAAGTAGGTTAGAAATCAGATTAATAATGTTGCTCACGCAGCATATGTTCGCTTTATCGGGCAACAACAAAGTTATTGACTGTGGATGGTATCGTCAGAATGGAAATAATTAAGTCACTGTAACAAAGTCATTACTTTTGGCACTTATATTGAATGGATTCCCATGTAGATTTTGTCGAAATTGTTATGGCTCATCTTGTTGATTGTAGGGTGATTGCACTTTGACTGCTAGAAGGTCCAGATCTGTATTTTAGCAATATTTGAAGACCTAACAAATGCATTTTTCAGGAAATTCTTAATGATCAAACAATCCCAGATCAGAACAATGGTACGGTAGAAATAATTTTTAACTTGGTGTTCACAATCCACATTTTTATTAAACTGCTTGTAAATTCACATATACTTCTTCTTAATGTCCGCTGTGCCGTGCGTGTGATCATTGCTTGTACAGCCCTCTCGCAGTGTCCGGAGCAAGTATGGTGGGTCTGACACACCGGTGTCAATGTGTTCTTTTTTCCATTTCCAGGAGTGTATTTAATTTCCACTTTAACCAAACACAAGACTTGACTGTTCTTTTACAAAGCGAAATAACAAATTAACTTCTGCAAAGTGAAACAAAGACTGCTCTGTGCACATTCACGCCAAAACGGTTACAAGTAAGTCAAAGATTATGACAGTCTCACAGAAATGAATACACACAAGAACCATATCACTGTAATACATCGATACATCAGAGTACCTATACATTAATCAAACCAAATGTGAATATTGTCACAAAAATATGTCTGTTACTTCGCAGAAGAGTAGTATGATATTACTGGTATTGAGAACTGGGGTTGGAGTGCCGTAATGGTCACGTAAATAAAGAACCATTACAGTGCGTACAATCAATATGGCAGCCGGTAATGCAACTGCTTGCTTGAAACATGGACCGAACAATGCTTCACACGGTGTGGTCGGAATATGATGTGTGACGAGTGAGCACGAGTCTCGTACATGCAAATGAAAACGCGATCCGGTTGGAAGCTCGAGTGGATTGAGCCGATGCGAATGTTTGTGTGAGGCTGCAGAAGTCACATCAAAAGCAGAGTCAGTGAGAGCATTGTCCACTGTACTCCACTGTTATGCAGCCATGTTCATCATCAAAACACTGGTATGTGGTGTGCCACTGACACATTCTATCACTCATGAAGCACTCTTCGGATTTGCCGTTAGTGAAGAATGTCAAATAGCATCACAATTCGTGAGGTTTGCGACACAATGGTGCATGAAGGCCACATTATCAGAATAGAATAAATGAATTTGGATGAACAGCACATGAAAGTCAGGGTCACCAATACTGGAACTCCAGTACATAATAGTGATAAATAATAGAGAAACCTGTAGGTACAAAGTACAAAATACACTTTGTTAAACACCCCGATACACACAAGAATGCACAGCCACTCGCTATGAAGTCACAGGTTGAACTGCTCAGTCAGAGAAAGTCAGCATCGTACCTCTCGCTGTTCAGCAATATTGTTCTTCCTGCACATATACTACAACGCACAGAGATGACAGAGGTTTGGTCCACCAGCCTTACATCACACAGAAAATTCACCTGTGGAGTTAAATGAAATCTACTATCCAAAATGTAGTTTAGATCAACAATAGAGATTCAGTTACTTTCTGGCATATGGATGGTGCTAACACTGATCATAAAAGAACCATGTAGCCCTAAGCCACACAAAGCCAAACCAAGAAAAGTACAAAATTCCAGAAAGTTGTTTAACTCATGAGAGGAACCACACTTTCTTGTTAAACTGTTTCAAGCTTAAGCTGATACTGAGAGTTGAAAGCTCTTGAAAGCATTGCTGAACACATGGAACTGAATAAACAAAGGCACGCACACTAAAGTTATAGAAAATTCTGAACACAGTTGAAAAGTAGCAAACAGAAGGATCAAACAATACAAGAAATGCAAAACACACACACACACACACACACACACACACACACACACACAGAGCCAGCAATAAGGAATCATTTCAGCATTTAGATTTTGATTTAGGTGTACCTTATTCCCTCTGATCCATAGTGAGGAGATCCTCCAGGATATAGAAAATGTCAAAATAACAAGAATATACAATAAATATACGAGTATACTAATGTACGTTCCACAGACTCCAAGTGGAATGATTGCCATGGTTGTGGAATAGGTCAAAAAAATTTTTAAACATATTTTCATTTTAAAGGGTAATAAACACTGACTGGGTAGCTTTGAGAAATGAAATAGTGAAGGCAGCAGAGGATCAAACAAATAAAAATACAAGGGCTAGTAGCAATTCTTAGATAACACAGGATTTTTTGAAAATAATTGATGAAAGGTGAAAATATGAAATTAGAGCAAATGAAGCAGGCAAAATGGAATACAAACATCTAAAAAATGAGATTAACAAGAAGTGCAAAATGACTAAGCAGGAATGACTAGAGGACACATGTAAGGATTTAGGAGCATACATCACTAAAGTGAAGGTAGATACCACCTAGAGGAAACAAGAAAATTAAAGAGACCTTTCGTGAAAAGAAAAGCACCCGTACAAACATCAAGATCTCAGATGGAAAACCAGTCTTAAGCAAAGAAGAGAACGCTGAAAACATGGAAGGAGTACATAGAGGGCCTATGTAATGTAACTGTACTTGAGGGCAATATTATACAAATGGAAGAGGATGTAGATGGATATGAGATGGAAGATACAATACTGTGAGAAGAATTTGACAGAGCACTAAAGGGCCAAAGTTGAAACATGGCCCTGGGAGTAGATGACATTCTGTCAGAAATACTGATAGTCTTGTGAGAGCCAGCCATGGCAAAACTCTTCCATTTGGTGTGCAAGATGTATGAGACAGGCAAAATACCCTCCAATTTCAAGAATAATGTAACAATTGCAATTCCAAAGAAAGCAGGTGCTGATAGGTGTGCATACTACCAAACTATCACTTTCGTAAGCCATCATTGCAAAAATCTGACACAAATTCTTTACAGAAGAACAGAAAAACTGATAGATGCCAACCTCGAGGAAGATCAGTTTGGATTCCAGAGAAATGTAGGAATACATGATGCAAGATTGACCCTATGACTTATGTTAGAAGATACGTCAAGTAGAAGTAAAATTTCATCTATAGTATTTGTAAACTTAGAGAAAGCTTTGACACTGCTGAGTGGAATACTCTCTTTCAATTTCTGAAGGTGGCAGGCATAAAATGCAAGGAACAAAAGGCTATTTACAACTTGTGCAGAAACCAGATTGCAATTATAAGAGTTGAAGAGCACAAAAGGGAAGCAGTTGTTGAGAAGGAGCTGAGACAGGGTTGTGGCCTATATCCAATGTTGTTGTATATTGAGCAAGCAGTAAAGGGAAAAAAGAAAAATTCAGGTAGGAATTAAACTCCAGGGAGAAGAAATAACTACTTTGAGGTTTGCCAATGACACTGTAATTAGCTCAGAGGACTTAGAAGAGCAGGTGGGTTTTATGTGGCGTTGAACTGTAATAACACACTTTTAGGATTGAAACGACATTTATTACATCACTTAATAGAGCGAATACAGAAAGATGGCTGTCGAACATAGTGCTGGAACACAAAGACAAGGAGACAAAACCAGAGAGTGCACGTCAGAGACGCCACAGAGACACCCCCCCTCCCCTCACCCCTCCCTCCAGGGCAGTGTGGAGCACAGCAAGGTGGAGCTAGCACATGTGCACAAAAAAATCTTCATGGCAGGGTGGCGGGTAGAGGCAGCGTTTATCCATGCGAAATGTGTGCCTCGGGCACATTGTTATGAGGGTGCCGTGTGTTGGACAGCTGCGCAGGCGGTGGCAAGTGAAAGGGGGCCACAGCAGCAGGCGAGGTGTCGGTGGAGGCAGGTTGGCAGGTGGTGGC
Source organism: Schistocerca piceifrons (assembly GCF_021461385.2). Taxonomy (NCBI): domain Eukaryota; kingdom Metazoa; phylum Arthropoda; class Insecta; order Orthoptera; family Acrididae; genus Schistocerca; species Schistocerca piceifrons. The sequence goes on from NC_060140.1 coordinate 951,960,826, forward strand.
AACAAGAGGCTCCAGGAGGGACCACGCAGGCTTTAAACATTGTACTGAAACTGTACTCAGGCGGCCGTCGAGCAGAATCACAAATGTATTGACCCTGCAGCGTAATACACTGTGCGGGCCGGAGTACGGAGGTTGCAGAGCCGCACAAACATAGTCATCTAGTAACATGGCGAAATCGCATGATTTCAAGTTCTTATGAACAAACACCCGTGGCGTGGTGTGAGCACAAGGTAGACGCAGGCGAAGGTGGGCCACGTCAGCACGCAATAGTTTGATGAGGGCCGTCAGGTTTGTAGCGTCAGTCGGAGAAGTGTCCTTACGAATTCGGCAGGCAGGACAAGAGCTTCACCATACAGGACCTTCGCCAACGAAGCATTGAAGTCCTCCTTGGGCATGGAGCGGATTCCCAGCAATACCCATGGCAGAGTCTTAGACCAAAGTTTGCTGTGGCACATAAGTGCAGCTTTTAGCATTCTGTGCCATCACTCCATTAGTTCATTGGCCCGAGGATGATACTCAGTTGTGTGAAATTTCGCCACCCCGCACAACTCCCACAGGCGATCGAAAACTGATGACACAAATTGGTGGCCTTGGTCATTTGTAAGTGACAGGGGGCAACCAAATCTAGCCACCCACGCCAAAATGAACACGCAAGCAACTGTCTCAGCTGTAATGTCCACCAGGGGTACCGCCTCAACCCAACGGGTGATGCGGTCGATCATGGAAAGGATGTATTTGTATCCCTCGGTCAGAGGAAGAGGACCGACCGTGTCAATGTGCACAGGGCACAGGCGACCCCTGGAGACATTGAACTGTCCTAAAGGCGGTTGCACATCTCTGCTCACTTTGCTCCGTTGACAAGGAATGCACGTGAGTGACTACGAGTGGCAATCATGACACACGCCCGGCCAGATGAAACGTTCGGTTACGAGTCGTGTCATTGCCCACATTCTGGGGTGGGCAAGATTATGCAAGCATCGAAAATCCTGCACCAAATGGGGGAAGGCACCAAGGGCCCAGGTGAACCAGTAGAAACGTCACAGATGATAGGAGCTGATGACTCGTGCAGAGCAATAGGTTTGATGACGAGCGAAGATCTGTTGTCTGAGAGCAGACATTGTGTGTCCTTGTCTCCAGCCCAAAGCCGCACCAGTCCCTCTAAGTTCAACAGGGTGGAGATCATCAAAATGCGGGAGAGGTAGTCAGCAACTATGTTTTCCACCTTGTAGATGTAACAAGCGCCCGAAGAATGTTGGCAAATTAAGTCCATGTACCAGAAGAGGCACGTGGGAGATCTTACACCGGGTTGCAGATCACATTAACAAGAGGTTTATGGTCCGAATAGATGGTGAAAGCATATTTTTCAATGTTGCACCTGAAATGTTTGATTGCCTCATAAACCATGAGGAGCTCGTGGTCGAAGGCCGACCATTTACACTGGCTCCTTGTTAGCTTTTTTGAGAAGAAATGGAGTGGCTGCGTTGAGTCTGCAGTGTGCTCTTGGAGGACAGCACCCACCGCCGGCTCACTAGCATCGGTAGTGATAAAAATATTTGCCTCGGGTTTGGGTGCGTGAAAGTGATAGTCTGCACGATGGCCGATATCAAATTATAAAGCATCCAGCATGGGCCTAGTCCAGTCTAGTTTACGCTTTCCTGTTGTATTTTTGTCTGAGAGGGCACTGGTTAGAGCCAACTGAACAGAGGCAACCTGAGGTATATGTAGCTGATGAAACTTCACCATCCCTAGGAAATGGTGCAGTTGTGCATAATCCCCGGGGAGAGGCAGAGCGAGGATGTTCGAGATTCGTGAATCAGTAGGGTGGAGGCCATTGGCCGAGACCGTACGGCCAAGGAAAGTAACAGATGTGGAACAGAGCTGCGATTTGTCATGGTTGATAACCACGACGTTGGCTGCAAGAGCCGCACGAACTTCATCAAGGTGAAATTGGTGATCCTCCACAAACGACGAAAAGATACGCATGTCATCCAAATAGGCAAAAGTGAAAGGATGTGGTAGCAAAATCGAATCAATGAAACGTTTCCACATCTGTGCATCATTTTTTAAACCATAGGGCATGAAGCAGTGTACCAAAAGGCCAAAAGGCATAATGATCACCATTTTCAGAATATCCAGTGGGTGAAATGGAATTTGGTGATACGCGTTCGAACAGTCGAAGACAGAAAAGAACTTCGAGCCATGCAGTAACTGCGTCAAATTCTGGATATGAGGAATCGGATAGTTGTGTATAATAGTCCGAGCATTAAGGGACCTGTAGTCGCCACACATGTGGAGACACCAGGTGGATAGGAGAGGACCAGTTGCTGTCCGAGGGTCAGAGCACACCCGAAGCCAGTAAATCCTGAACTAACTCTTTCGCTCGCAACAATTTCGTAGCGTTAAGACGTCGAGCTTTGTGACGTACGGGCAGGCCGTCCATGTTGTGGATTCGGTGGCAGGTGTCATTGCTGATTGCCAAGACCCACGAAGGGAGGAACACGTGGTGTGGGCGAGAGGGGGGGGGGGGGGCCATGAGCGGCGTGGTGTGCCGGGATGGTGTGTGTGAAGTGTCGGCAGTAGCTGATGGCTGAGCACGCGGCACAGTAGCCACGCAAAGTGAGCGATCCGACGAAGCAGGAACACGATCGTCTGTGGAGGGCCAGAGTGATGTGAGCGGGGCCTCAGTGGGTGTGGCGCGACAGCCATGCAATGCAAAGGATCCCGCGAAGCAGGTGCAGGAGCGTCCTGCAGGTCCAACTGCATCCACGTGGAACCGGCAGCAGGAAAGGTGCAGCTCAACACAGGAGCAAAGCAGAGCGAACACACAGTAAGAGAGGCAGGCTCTGCAGGGAGGCAGCATAAGGTGCATGAGCCAATGCAGCGGAGGCGGTAGCAATGTGGGAGTGTAACTCCGTGTTATGAGTGTGTAGTCCGTCGATCTGCTTGCAGCCGTCTGATAAATCAGAGAGCTGAGCCATAATATCTTCGAGCAGGGAAGCAAATGTGGAAAGCGTGGCCAAGGACGTGAAGAGCAGAGATGTGCTGCACTCGTTCGAGCACGGAACGGTAGAACCAGTCGTGTGGCGGAGCATAGCAACCTGTAGGCACGGCAAAAGCTTGTAACAGCGTAGAAAGTCCAACCCAATCACAGATTCGTCCACTTCAGCGACGCGGGAGGTCCAAGGAAATGTCGTGCCCGGGGACATATGAAGTGACATCTCGATGGAGCCGAGGACTGCGATATGAGAGTGATTCGCGGTGATCAGTTCGAGGTTAGCAGGAGAAAGCGTATTGCCTGCATGTATAATAGTCCAAGCATATGGGTGCTGGTGTTGACGAGAAAGCATGCCTGATGACGAGTCCGTGACGTAGAGGCATCCCGCTGTTAGTGGAAGCGGTGCGGCGTCGGAAGGTAGGCTCCACTGATGATCGTGGCGGGACGTGGCACCTAGTCGTGCCCGCGGAAGTCATTTGGGTACACACGAGGCTTGCGGCAGTTGCGAGTGGTGTCCTTGTAGGTTGCATGCTACAAGCAAAGCGGGTAAGTTTGGAGGTGAGGCGTTGTGTGAGGGGTGGGGAGGGGGGGGGGGAGGAGGGATGCAGCTGGCTGCGTCAAGCTTGAAGACATTCGGGCTGCTGCTCGGGTAAGGTCGGGTCCTGTAGGGAGGGCATAGGTAGTACCTCCTGTAGGCTGCCAGGAAGCAGCTCCTGGCAGGTTGCTGAGCTGCTGAGGTGTGTGCACTGACCTCTACCAGCAGCATATGGAACTGGCGGAGCAGGGGAGCCAACTGAAGGTGAATGGATGTTGTCCATGACAGGCAGTGTCAGTGACGAATGATTGCGTAGGCTCAATCAGCTGTGCTTAGGTGGACCTCGAGAGGGTTGGTGACGTGCGATAGTAGGTGAAGCCGTAGGTCTGACAGAAGTTGGACTATCCACAGAGTTTACAGCACAGCGTCGGGTAGTGCTCGGTCATCAATCAATGTACGAAGGCGCCGCCATAGCTGCAGAGGTGTGCGGTTGTCGAGGTGCCCATCATGGGTAATGTGGTGGATGGCCTCGGCCGGAGGGTGAGAAAGACATTCAATAAGCAAAGTTTTCACCGTCACATACTTGGGCAAAACGGACGGCGAGAGTAGCAGATCACTGATTAAGTCAGGATGGTCGTGGAGGTGGCTCACCAGGCAGACGAAATGTGCGTCGATCTCCGAGATCCTGTGGATATCCAGTAGATGTTCCACCAGCCAGGGCGAACCAAGTCTTAGGGTTGTCCTTTTGCAATGCAGGCAGTTTAGGAAATCTGCCAGGTAACACATGTTGATGTAGAACAGGCAGGCAAAGATCTGTGTCGGTGGTTGAGGGAGATCCCGACGCAGGGAGTGCAGTAGCGGTGGGCGATTCATCGTGGGGGGTTACGGCCGCAAGCAGCACACGAAGAGGAGTGGGCCGGCACAACCAACGGCACAATGTGTCCCAACTGCAGCCCCAGAGGTAGGCGCGGTGCAGGTGTAATGGTCAGTGCCATTGCAACAGTGGTCACGATACAGCCAAGGGGGGGGGGGGGGGGGGGGGGGGAGGGGCTGATCCCGAAACCGGTGCGGAAGAAACAGCCGGTGCTGATATGAAAGTGGGTGGAAAGCAATCTTGATGTGACCACAGGGCGAAGGGTTGCAGCAACCGGTACGGCTGAGGCAACCGGTGTCACCGATACAGAGTGCAGGGGAGGTGGAGGCGTGCAATGAATGTGCGACTCCACGCGTTTGAGCACTTGGAGTACAGTTCTCAAACTGCGTCTGCACATGAAACAACTGGAAGGCAACTGCTTAACTGGAGGATAAAACACAACTTCCTTCACATGATTGTTGTTGACAATGTCAGTGAGTGGCGTGCAATGTCCGGGCAGCAAGCCTTGCTGCGTAGTAGCATTTGACAGTGGCCATGTTGGGCCGGCAACGGTTAAGGGGCTGCTGGCATGGTAGCGACCAGTAAATTGTTCACTTTCAACCAACTGTACATTAGGAACACTATTAAAAACACAAGTACAGTTGCTAGGGTGTGACATACTTGCAGAAAACTACACTGGTAGATCCATTGTTGTCAAGACAATGTGGGTCGGCACACGAAGTCCGTTACTGATGAAAATAAGCACAAAACAATTCCTGAATGCACAACATTGAAGTCGGTGTCACCACTGTGGGTTTTACGTGGCACTGAACTGTAAAAACACATTTTTAGGATCGAAAAGACGTTTATTTCGTCACTTAATAGAGCAAATACAGAAAGACGGCTGTTGAACATAGCACAAGAACACAAAGACAAGAAGACAAAACCAAAGGGCATAGTGAAAGAACTGTCGCTTCACATCAGAGATGCTACAAGCAATTGAATGGAATGGACAGGGCCTTGAAAGGAGAATATAAGATGAACATCAATGAAAGAAAAACAAGGATAATGGAATGTAGTGAATTAAATCAGGTGATGGTGTGGGAATTAGATTATGAAACAAGATACTTCAAAGTAGCAGATGAATTTTACTATTTGGGCAGCAAAACAACTGACGATGGCTGAAGTAGAGAGGATATAAAATGGAGACTGGCAATGGCCAGAAAAGTGTTTCTGAAGATGAGAAGTTTGTTAACATTGAATATAGATTTAAATGCCAGGAAGTCTTATCTGTAAGTATATGTGTGGAGTACGGCCATGCATGGAAGTGAAACATGGACAATGAACAGTTTAGACAAGGGAATAGAGGCTTTTGAAATGTGGTGCTGAAGATTAGATGAGCAGACCACATAACTAATGAGGAGGTAATGAATAAAATTGGGGTGGAAAGAAATTCATGGCATGAACTGATTAAAAGAAGGGAGCAGTTGATAGGACACTTTCTGAGGCATCAAGTGATCACCAATTTACCACTGGAGGGAAGTGTAAAGGGTAAAAAGCATAGAGGGAAAAGAGATGAATACAATAAGCAGATTCAGAAGGATGTAGGTTGCAGTAGTTACTTGGAGATGAAGAAGCTTGCACAGGATAGAGTAGCATGGAGAGCTGCATCATACTAGTCTTCAGACACAAGACAACAACAACAACAACAAAAAACACTGAACAGAAGAATCATTTTACAAAAACTTATTTATAATGATCGCATTACTACACTGAATTTATACAGAAGTCAGATTGTACTAATATTCACATTATTTTACATTATTATTAACAAACACACACACACACGTTGGTTTTACTAAGAAAGTCATCAATGGAGCAGAAAGAATTGACCCAACAAATCCCTTAGGCTCCACATGAACACTGAACTTTATTGGTAGTTCAACTATTTTTTGGCTGCTGCCAAATTATTGAAAATGTGTATTTCAGAATAATGGACACCTTTATGGACCAAAGTAAGTGACTTTAAATCTTTGTGAAGATTATTCTCATTTCTAGTGTTGATCCCATGAACTGAGCTATTGCTTTGAAAAAGAGATATATTAAATGGAAAATTTCAATAAGGAATAAATATATTGGGAAGCAGTAGTTAATATCCCTAGTTTCCTAAACAGGCTTCTGCAGGATGTTCTTGAGTTCACAATACAAATAATTCTTAATACTCGTTTTTCTTCCCAGAAAACTGGGCTCAGCTTAATTTGTTACCCCAAAAAAATAATCCCATGACATTACGGAATGAAAGTAAGGACAGTATGTCAGTTTTTTCATATCTCCTATATCTGACAACAGTCAAATAGCAAATAAAGATTTGTTTCAGTGCTTCAGCTGTTTTGCAATTTGTTCCTCCTATTTGAATTTATTCTCTGCAATACCAAGAACTGTCCACTTCTTCATCGTGTTGTAGGCATATACCAGTGGGAAACCTCTTACAAGTTCTGAATTGCATGTGGTGTGTTTTTTCAAAGTTTAATGACAAAAAACTGGCAAGGAACCATTTATTAATGTTCATAAAAATTTCACTAACCAATCTTTCTAAGACTACACTTGATCTGCTACGAGGGTGAGTCAAATGAAAACCTTAAATTTGTAATAACAAATCGAAATTTCGCGCCGTTATTCTGTAAGTTGGGAAGCATGCTACAAACAGCTTGCAGAATGGCCTGTAGGTGGCAGCATAGTGCAGATGCACACATACCATCGCAGTACCAGTATAAAGATGGCCACCCCCCTTGTGACTTGCACCAGGGAAGAACAGCATTCTGTTATTCGGTTTTTGTGTAGTGAAGGTGTGAAACCTACTGAAATTCATCGAGTAATGAAGGTTCAGTACGGTGATGCATGTTTGTCACAGCAGCAAGTCTACGAATGGATTAGGAAGTTGGCAAATGGTGTGCCTTCAGTGTAAAATGCTCCTCACCCAGGTCAGGCACAACGAGTTGTGACTCCACATAACATTGCAGCAGCTGAAGCCATAGTGAACGAAAACTGCCGAGTGACACTGAATGACATTGCAGCATGTTTACAGATTAGTCATGGGTCAGCACACCACATTGTGCATGATGTGCTCCAGTTTCACAAAGTGTCTGCAAGACGGGTGCCACGGCAGCTGACTCCTGAAATGAGAGAACGACGTGTTCAAGCCTGTGAAGGACTTCTTCAGCACTCTGAATGCGAAGGTGACAGCTTCCTTGCAAGAATTGTTACTGGGGACGAAACCTGGGTTCACTTCCACCAACTGGAAATGAAGTGAGTGAGCAAGGAATGGCACCATTCCTCATCACCAAAACCAAAGAAGTTTCGAACAGAAACATCAGCAGGGAAGGCTATGCTGACTCTCTTTTGGGACGAAAAAGGCGTCATTTTGGAGCATTACATGCCTACAGGGACCACTGTCACCAGTGCATCATACACAGATCTCCTAAAAAATCATCTTCGGCCTGCAATGAAATCAAAGCGACGTGGATTGCTGTCAGCAGGTGTCCTTTTGCAACATGACAATGCAAGGCCCCACACTGCCCTTACAACAGTTGCAACAATCACAGACCTGCATTTGGAGTGTGTTCTTCATCACCCATACCTACCAGACCTCGCCCCAAGTGATTTCCATATGTTTGGACCACTCAAAGATGCAATGGGAGGAAAGAAGTTCTGTTCTGATGAAGACGTACGCCACACAGTGCATGAGTGGTTGCGAGGACTACCAAAAGAATTTTTTTCTAAAGGAATTTATGCACTTTGTAAGTGCTGGAGGACTTGCATCGAGCATGGGGGAGATTATGTTGTACCACCTCTGCACAATAAATAATATTAAAAAAACATTTAAGGTTTTCATTTGACTCAGCCTCGTATTTATTGCTATGTTTGTATCATCAGCAAATGAAGCAAAATTGGAATCTGGTAATGTTACTAATGATAGGTCCTTGATATAAACAAGAAAAAGCAAGGGTCCTAAGATGGAACCTTGTGGGATGCCACATATAATTATTTCCAAGTTGGATTTTGCCCGATAGCATAATTCATGTCTCTTTCCTAATGACACCCTTTGTTTGAACTATTTTGCATTTCCTGTTACACCATAATATTCTAACTTACTTAAAAGGATATTGTGATTTACACAGTCAAATGCCTCTGACAGGTCACAAAATATACCACTATTCTGTAATTTATTGTGTCATGAATTAAGTACATTTTCATTGTATGTGTAGATAACCTTCTCAATATCAGAAATCTGAACTGACAGTTGGACAATATATTATTTGTTGTCAGATGGTTCAAAAGTCAACTGTATATAACTTTATCTAAAATTTTTGAGAATGGTGGCAAAAGTGGAATTGGATGAAAATTTGACAGCATTTCTTTATCTCCTTTCTTAAACAAAGGCTTAACTTCACCATATTTCAACCATTCAGGAAATGTTCCACCGGTAAACTACTGGTTACACAGATAGCTTAACATGTTACTAAACTATGAAGCACACTCTTTAATTAACTTCATTGATATTGTATCATAAGCACTAGGATCTTTTGATTTTAACATTTTGCAACACTGAACACATCTGTTACCAATGTATTTTTTTCTCTTGACGCTATTTGCCCTTCTTCATTTCTGATTCTACCAGTCTCCTCTAAAATTTCCCACATTGTCTTTGCCATAAGATTTAAGGGAAACCACCAAAAACTAAAACCAGATGGCTGGAGACAAGTCTGAACCTGCTCCTCCTGAGTGCAAGTCCAGTGTCTTCCTGGAGAGCCACCTTGCATGTTGGAGGAATTAGAAGTGTAGGTTGCAGAGTGTTAATCCAAGTAATACACTGAACATCTGACAGTTTTAAAACTTAAAGAGTTTGTACACATGCAGCATTTATTTCTTTTGGTTCCTTCTTGTGCATTTAATATTTTTCTTACAGTAAATGTTACATCCTTCCAAGTGCTACACATCCGCAAACCCTCACTCTCTTCATTCTACAGGTCTGATTTGTGTACGGTATCTCACATAAGTTCAAATGGGTGTTAATGATCAGTGTAGTGGGCTTAACAGTATAATGGTATTTTAGCAACAGAAGAATGTCATAAAAATGAGTGCTAATATTTGTACATGCAGCACTGGTCAGTTTTTATGAAGCCTTACACAAGGCTTGTACACAGTCAAAATACTTGTACCAATAAATGTCTGTTGCTCAGATTCCATCCCCATCTGGCTCAACACCATAACTGCTTAACAAGTTTCATTAATTGCGCATATAAATTGAGAGAGACTGAAACCAAATAAGTAACACTGTAGAAAGACTAGGCGACTTGCCTACAACAAATAGTCGCATAGCCGTCCGGTATAATGAGTTAACGAAGTAATATTTATTCGTGAAAACTCACAATGAGAAGAAACTAAAAACAACAGAGAAGTAACAAAAACTAGGAGATCCTATAGTCTTGCGGCAAAGATAAAAAACAACACATGACCAAAAAAAAAAACTCTCGCGCACTTTTGATCTCACTTTGCACCAGACATGAAAAATATCACTGCCACAACATGAATTAACAAAATAAAGAGAAGAAGTACAAGAGAAAACGTAACACTGGGAAAATAAAGTACCTGAGGTGCACCGAAACTAGCATCTATAGTTGACTATTGGCTTATTGAAGGCAACCTCAAATAAAAATTACCAGTCCTCAACATTTGGGGGTGATGCAATGGGCCAACATCCCATTTATTGGGGGGTGGCGGGTGGGGGCAGAGAACAAAGGCATACGGATTAAATGGTAAAGGGAAAAAGTTACGGAAACAGGCTTTGACATTGGAACATGGAATATTTGAAGACTACAGAATAAAGTAACAACATTTTTTTTAAATAATGAAGAAGACTTCAAAATGAAAATAAAGATTCAAATTATAAGAATCTGATAATGCAGAAATATAGTATAAATATATTTTTAATACTTTACACGATGCAGCCAAAGATGCTCTAGGTCTAGCAATTAATAGCAAAGGTACAAATCATTGTATTATTTTGATTCAGGTGAAGAGAAAGGAGGACAAAGAAAGAGAAATATTTAAAATGGCTAAGTACACAAAAATTCAGAACAAGATAGAATTAAGAGTGCAACTCACAGAAATTAGTAAAAAGGTAACATGAGTAAAAAGTAAGACTTGGGAACAAACTTGTAATAAAACTAATATTCTAACTGGAGGAGAAAGAACTTTGAAAACAAGGTAGATATCGAAAATATTGAGGAAATAATTCTAAAGAAAGAGAACAAATTAAATATATTAGTATTTGTTTAAAATGCATATTTGAACCATCGTCTGTTTTTATTTTAAACCCATATTCTACCGGTTTCGGTTTTGGACGATCTTCACGGTTGCTATCCAAGGATACAAATAGTTGTACGTGTATACATGAAATGTTAACAGGTTTTTTTTTTTTCTTTTTTTTTACAAAGAAGTGCAAAATAACATGAATACTTATAACAAGAGTTAAAATGGTTTAAGCCACAATATTGCATTATTCATTACTTAAAATGTGTTGTGATAAATGACACAGGACTTTAAAAGCAAACATCAGAATACTAAATATATACATAGCAGTATTGAAGATAAGGTCAGGACTGTAAGTATTACTTATACAAAATACTGAGATGTTAGTCAAAGATATTTAAAAGAATATTTTTGTCATATGGTATAAAAATATCTCAATGACAAGTTATTTGGTAATGTTGAGGACTAGACTATCTTTGGTGAACGTCTTGTGTACAGTGTCATATGTAAATAGAAAACGAAGTTGCTATCTCCAAGCTTAAGATAACATAGATGTTACAGTACAAGGTAGAAACCATTACAAAACCCTAATGTCACATGGTATCATATTCATATCTTCTGGTAAACCTTCTGGGATGTAAGGTCGTGGTCTGTGAAACTCTTCAGCTCCTAACGTTTCGTCCAGAGCTGAGCTGGACATCTTCAGAGGGGTGTTTCTCCTCCGGTGAGTCTTGCCGGCAAGACTCACCGGAGGAGAAACACCCCTCTGAAGATGTCCAGCGCAGCTCTGTACGAAATGTTAGGAGCTGAAGAGTTTCATGGACCACGACCTTACATCCCGGAAGGTTTACCAGAAGATATGTCATTCGGTCGTGAAAGCCTTCATACTAGTATCATATTCATATCATATACCTGATGAAATGTATATAAACAAATGTCAGTTATATCATAAACATTGTAACATTAAAACAAGCTAAAATACAGTTCTGAGAAACGGGTTTAAATGCCACTAGTGTTCATATGCATCTACGTTATGTTAGTGAAACAATTACTGTTAAATATTGACTATATTTTAGGAAACCTTCATTGAATTGGAAGCTTAGTATGTCAATGATGCTAGTATCATAAGGAACGCTCCACTATTGAGTACACATTTTTGAGAGACATATAGAAAAAATTCATTACATAATGAAGGCAAGTGATTACTAAACAAAATATGTACTTGCATATGTACAGACTTAAAAAATGTTAGATGGAATGTAGACATCGGGCTACAGATGACATATCTAATATATCAATACATGATGGTTATGTACATAATAGCATTTAACAATACACAGTTTTAAGTAAAAAAAGGAATGTATGACCTGTTGTTCATTAAAATGAGAACTACATCTTGGGAGTAAGAACATATTTTAAGTGAAGGCCACTTGTTGAGCAGAAGTCTATGTCAAATGTAATAAAAGTTAAAAATAGAATTACTGAGTGTTTAGTATATGCGGTGTAAAACAGCAGGAGAGAAGTTACAGACATTTCAAAAATGTTTATAATGAACCACAGTAATACAGAGGATGCAGATAATAAACCACATTATAATATATCTGCACTATCGCATAATGAAGAAACCCAGCAGGGGGTATAAGAAAACTGTGTGCAATAACAGTGTTATCAACATCAGATGTTGCCATTGAAATGGTAAATGAAACTTGTCACATGTATGTAAGGCATTCTCTTCATAGTATAAAACTAAACTATAAGGTTTATCATGAAGATAAGCCTAAGGGGATGGCGGGTAAGAGGGAGGAGTAGTGGCATAATTCAAAAAGACAGGCTATGGATTAAAATCAGGTTAAGTGAAAGACCTCAGAGAAATACTCAAAGAAAGCCTTATTTTTCAAATCTTTTTGTTGACTGAGAACATTATTTGGATGTGTTTTAAAGTTTCAAAAGATTTCAATTTCCTCCAGAAGGTTCATACAAGGTATATCAACAACACCTGTCAGCAGCTGAGGTTGTCAGTTAGTCATCATTTAACCCTTTTTTTTACTTGATGTAGTATTTTCGAGTTCTGATCAACGGTACTTATTACGTGGTTATGAGCTTTAAGATGGAAGCCTAGAGCTGACGTGTTTGATTGCTGTGTGTGTTCAAGAAACCTTGTGTTTAGGTTCCTCCCAGTCTAGCTCATGTAAAACTTTTCACATTGTTGACAATTGATTTTGTAGACACCTGGCCTGTCACATACTGACTTCTTGGCACCTAATTTCTTTTGCAGTATTGTTGAAATGCTATTATCTGTTTGAAAAGCCAATGTTACATTATTTTCCTAAACACATGGCTCATTTTGTCCGAGATACTACCTACACATGGAAAACTTATGTACCTAGATTTTTTAAATACTTCTGTCTTTAGTTAGGGTAATTTTTTGATTTTGCTGAGTCGCAGATAGGCACAACAAAAAGACTATCACAAATAAGCTTACGGCCATTAAGGCCTTCGTTGACAACACACACACACACACACACACACACACACACACACACACACACACACACACTTTTTTTCTCTTTCATGCAAACGCAATTCACACACACTCATTTTTTGTTGTGCCTATCTGCATCTCAGCACCTCCACTATATGGTGAGTAGCAACTTTCCTTTTCATAATATTGTTACAGTCTATCTTGGAGTTTCCATTGCTTGTTTTAGCTTCTTTCTTTTTCTGTAAGACATATCAACTAGCAGTTCTTGGTATCCATTACTTACAGGTGCTGATTTCTGTGTATTTATTTCACTGTTTACAGCAGACATGGGGTTTCTTAGTAACCTGTCAATCATCCTATGGAAGTGGCGGGATGTTTCATGAACAGTAATATCTGTGGTAGTTTTCTTCCTGTATATGTTAAAGGATAGTGAGTTATCTGCTTTCGAAATCTCTAGGTTCAAATGGCTCTGAGCACTATGGGACTTAACTACTGAGGTCATCAGTCTCCTAGAACTTAGAACTACTTAAACCTAACTAACCTAAGGACATCACACACATCCATGCCCGAGGCAGGATTCGAACCTGCGACCGTAGCGGTCACGCGGTTCCAAACTAACGCGCTTAGAACCGCACGGCCACACCGGCCGGCAATCTCTAGGTCCAGGAAGTTAATTTTAATACCTTTTTCTTTTTCTATAGTGAATTTTAAATTTGGGTGAGCATTATTGAACAGATTGTAAATCTTGTTGACCACTTTGTCATTGCCATTGACTAGTATAATGGTGTCATCTACATATCTTTGCTTGTGGGATCTGATTCGTCACATTGAAACCCATTTCTGAGCACTGTATTTTAGTTTGTTTTAATGTTACAATGCGATTTCCATTATGTTTCTGATACAATTGACATTTGTTTATATACATTTCATCAGGTATCTGCAATGAATATGCTATTATGTAACATTCAGATTTTATAATGGTTTCTACCTTGTATTGTAACATCTATGTTATCTTAAGCTTGGAGATAGCAACTTCGTTTTCTATTTACATATGACACTGTACCCAAGATGTTCACCAAAGATAGTCTAGTCCTCTACATTACGAAATAACTTGTCATCGAGACATTTTTATACCATATGACAAAAATATTCTTTTAAATATCTTTGACTAACATCTCAATATTTTGTATAAGTTATACTTACAGTCCTGACCTTATCTTCAATACTGCTCTATATACATTTAGTATTCGGATGTTTGCCTTTCACGTCCTGTGTCATATATTTACAGTCATGGCACGCACTACACATTTCAAGTAATGACTAACGCAATATGGTGGCTTAAACAATATTAACTCTTGTTATAAGTATTCATGTTATTTTGCACTTTTGCACTTCTTTGTAAAAAAAAAAAAAAAAAAAAAAACTGTTAACATTTCATGTATACACATACAACTATTTGTATCCTTGGATAACATCCGTAGAGATGGTTCAAGACCGAAACTGGTAGAATATGGGTTTAAAATAAAAACAGCTGACGGTTCAAATATGCACTTCATACATTACTTAACGCCTGGTGGCATTACCTTCCAAAATTATTAGTATTTGGACTGAGGAAAATAATATTTTAAATAACTGTTGATAGAAAATGAGAAAGAATTTTTGCATAAAATTAATAATGGAAAGAGAGATAACAGAAAATAATAAAGGCATGTCTTGGGACACAGAAATAATAAAAGTTTCTTTAAAGAATGGAAAAGCTACAGGAATCACAGGACCTCCAACTTAGCTGTTGAAATATGGCACAGATAATTTACATAAACTTTTCATAACCCTTTCTGAAAAAATTTAAATGCCAAGTTCATCCCAGAAGACTGGACAGTAAGATTTATATCAACATTTATAAAAAAGGAAAAGAAAGGTGAACATAAAACTGATAAGAACTGTGACTAATACATTTACCACATTTTACAGACAGGATTATTAAAATTTTTTTACAGACAGCTCTAAGGTAATGGTAGCAAAAGAACAAACTTGCTTCAGAGCACCAAGATCAGCCAGAGACCATATTTTATTTGCAACAAAAACTTGAAAAGAAAAATATTCGAAATCAGCCCTTTCACTTAGTATTTTTAGACATTAAAGAAGCTTATGATAAAATACATTCATTCAGTATGTGGAAGGCTATAAAATAATCTAATATTAATCCTATCATAATTAAAGCAATTCAGAACCTATGTGCATGAAAGCTCAACAGCAAAAATAAAAATATGACACTTTCTCTGACCTGGATTTAAATATACAAAGGAATTACATCAGGAACGCAGCCTACCACTGACACTTTATAAAATACAGAATACAGAAAGTGTTGAAAAATTGAAAGAACAAATGTAAGAACTTACAAACCTCAATGAATGACAGTACTATACATTCGCTACAGCTTGGTGGACCACACAATTTTGGCATAAGGTGATAAAGAGAATGAATACATCACTAGGATATTAAAAGAGCATAAAAATAGAGCCTTCAGGGTAACAGCAGGAACAAATCTTCATTTGTTCCTCTTCTTACCACGGCACTTGAGGAGAAACCAAACACCAGACACTCCATAGGATGACCTATGCAGGGCTGGATGGACGACCTGGCAAAGGACGTGGCAGCCCTAGTGATTGAAGACACCTGGAGGAACCAAGTACAAAACAGAAAGGAATGGAGGAAATTCGTGGAAGCAGAGCATGTTCTGTAGGTCCACTGATTGCTGGATATGTATATGTTTGTATGTAGAAGGAAAACATCACGATTTGACACTGGAAGAAGGAATGGGAGCAATCACATCTCACAAAGAGTACAAATATCTAGGAGTAAAAATCACATAAGGAAATTAATACAAGAATGAACATTGAAAAACTCACTATTGGAACAGTCATATTTTATGGGATCAACAGATCAAAAAAGAAAATTCTTCATAACAACTACTAAAAGCGTTATGACATATGGATAAAAGTATGGACAGTTAAATCTCAATTAACGAAAAGATTGATGGCAACTGCGTTGGACTTTTGGAGACTGTCTGCAGGGATACCCCGGTGTATAAGGGCTAGAAATGACATCATCAAGAAGCAAGTGGATGTCACAAGTTCGATTACTGGTTTTGTGGAACAAAAACAACTCATATGTTATGGATATACAAAAAGGCTGTCAGAGGACAGACTGCCATGACAAATCATGGAATGGGAACCACCAGGAATCAAATTTTATGTATAATTTTGGGTTACCAGAAAATGTAAATTCATTGTAAAATCCAGAATAATAATAACAATAATTAAATCTGATCATAGTATCTAGTCTTCAGTCTAAAGAGAATACTGAAATTTTAGTAAAGTATATTCTCACTTTGAATAAGTCAAAGGTACGAGTTCAGAACAAACCTCTTAACTTCAGTCCATTCAGGGTATCTAGTCTTACTTGAATGAAAGACTTGAGGTTATAATAATTCAAAAATGCCAAAGATTTTCAATATAGTATTTTTAATAACAAAATTCTTTAACACAACACTGTTTGAAAATACAGCTTTATTTCATCTGTAATTCAACTGGTGCAACACGATGCATCTGGTCCGACAAGTATTTCACAAAGTACAATACTTTCTTCCTTATGAACTCAACAATTTTAAAAAATAGCTGTGTCATAAACTCAGTGATTATTTCATTTCATACTGGTTTTAACATTAATATTCATAACAGCTGTTATCTGCAGTTAAGATTGCACATTTAATTATAACTACTTTCATTACAAAATGACACTTATTGATTGAAAACACTGAAATGCAGAAATTATGCATCGTCTTTCTCTGGACTGAATGTTGTACAATGTAGTTAAGATTTAAATCACTGGTACAAAATTTGATCAACAGAACAAAAATCACAAAGGATCAATGCAGATCACCTGTAGAAAGTAGAAGAAAAGATATACTTTGCATATATGCTGTGAGACTAGTAAGAAAATATTTTACTTAAAAAGGTCAACAAAAATAACTTTTCGTATTAAAAAAAATGAGGCTATCTTGTATATTGAATATACTGTTTTCAATCACATTGAAACAACAAAAGCCTTCAATATTTTTAGGAAAGCACAACATATTACATTAATTATACACAGATGCGTTATCATTTATTTCTAAACACCACAGTATTTGTAAATTGACATTAACATGGAATGAATGAAAAATTACTTACACTCTTATTTATGGATATTTATGCAATCATTGAATAAATTAACATTTCTATTCACAGTAGATCATTCATGACAAATCTCAAAATCTTTCATGCATCAAAAACACACTGACTATTTATACACATATATATGGCAGACAGTCCTGCTTCACACAGTTTGGTGCAAGTCGAACTTTATCAATATAAAACCCTCCAAGCACTTACACACAAAGCCAGATTAATTCTCACTAAAATAATCCTCCCTTACTGTTGGAAAATGTATATGTGGCCTCTCACATCAGCATCACACCTGATAAATTCACGATACTTCTTGAATAATACTAATATACATACAAAACATACAACCAGTACCTCACCTCGTAAACGATCGTGCATGTCTCCCAAGATCTCTACGGCCGCCTCCTCTAACAGTCTGACCTCCAAACCGTTCTCTACTATTGTCTTTGACGGTCCAGTTCCCAGAACGACCACCTCGACCTCCCCCTCCACCTCCTCCTCCTCCTCCTCCCCCCCCTCCTCCTCCACCACCTCCTCCTCCCCCACCACCACCACTGCTGCCACCACCACCCCCACTACCACTGCCACTACCACCGCCAAATCTGTTCCCACCAACACCCGTCACACCAGAAAACTTCTCTTCAGAACGAGGTAACATGCGCACATCTCGTAGCTCAGGACTACGAAACGTTCTAGTTGTCTGGACTTGTTGATTGCTTGCATTTGTCACCTCATTTCCAAGTTGTGGCCAAACAGGTGAAACAGCATCTCGATTGTTCCCAAGTCTTGGTGGCATTTGATTAACATTCCTTGATGCACCTGAACAGAGACAGAAATTAATTTATTCTGAAAACACAATATTTTACCACATATTTACTATCCAATCCCAGGAAGTCTTAGACAAATATAAATGAGAAGTCATGTAAGACTGGGCTATTTCAAAGCCTACTCCATAACAAGACATTACTACAAAAAATATACAAACATAATTGATATACCCCAAATACATAAAACAAAATGATAAAAGTCACTCCAAGAAACACCAAATGCTTTTCAGTGTGCACAGTGATGTGATCAAATGACCAGGATAAGAGAGAAAAAATTATAAATGCAGCTGCTGCAAAAAAGCACAGATACAATTTTTAGAATACAAAAGTACATGATATAATTCTTATCTGAAGTCAGTCTCGCAGAAACCTCTTTAAACAGTTTCATAATACGATGAATCAAACAATGGAAAATCCAGGATGGAATGTACCAATATTATGAAAAGGAAAGTTGCTACTCATCATATAGCGGAGATGCTGAGTCGCAAATAGGCGCAACAAAAAGACTGTCACAATATAAGTTTTCAGACAACAACACCTTTGTCGAAGATAGAAGACAAACACACACACACACACACACACACACACACACACACACACCTCATACAATGACTGCAGCTGAGGCCCCACTCTCAGTGCACAGTGATGTGATCAAATGACCAGGATAAGACTGAAAAAATTATAAGTGTAACTGCTGTCAGAGGCTGCAGTCATATGTGTGTGTGTTGTCTATCTTCGACAAAAGCCTTGTTGTCCGAATACTTATATTGTGATACGCTTTTTGTTGTGCCTACCTGCAACTCAGCATCTCTGCTATATGGTAAGTAGCAACCCTCATATACTGATGGCTCATTGGCATCACCCATACTGCACCCATTTATCCATATTTCTCTCCTCCCTTCCATACCATCAAATTAAAAGTCTACATTTACATAAGCTCCCAAATCTGGTTTACCATAAATCAATTTTGCAAAACTGATTCTAGCTTATCATGTGAACAGTCCAATACCGCTTCTGGAAACTCAGGCTTTGGCTGTTGGCTTTCAGCTCCTACATTCAGTTTCCTTCCATGTAATCACTCTACCGTGTTAAAGGCATGATTGGGTTCGCTTGATGAATGAAGCAGTTGTGTGTGGAATGAAAGGAAAGTAGTAGTACTGGACTGACCAGGAAGTTATTCGTTTCCTTTATTTAAATGAAAAGAAGTATATTTTGTTTGAATTAAATGGAAACAAAAATAAATACCGATATATCTACTGAATTATCAAAATCAAACTGGTTGGCAACAACCATACATCCTGCATAGCTATCTAATTAGTTAACTGCTATAGTCACTTGCTCTTTTACTGGCAATATCTCTTAGACAATCAATGGCTGGTGGCAAAAGATTTGTGCATTCTGGGCACAAGTATAGGTATGTTTTCATCATTCATAGGTTTTCTAGTCATTCCAAGCCACTAAAATTTTGGAGCACAATAATGTTACACCAAAAATAATTGTGAACTTTTTCCCACAATTAGCATGATCTGAGTGGGCACAATAAAACAGTTTTGTATGCATCAATTAATGCTGACAAGACTCTTAAGCATTTTTAAAACATTTATTCTTGAATAATTTCCTCTTCCCTTCTTGTTACAAGTTCAATGACATCCATAAAGCAATCATGTTCTCTCTTCATGGCCGAAAGAAGTCTACCAATATCAAACATGGAAGAAATTTCTTAGAATGTACGTTTGGAGCACAGTATTGTATGGAAGTGAGTAATGAGCTGTGGGAAAATCAAAAATGAAGAGAATCGAAGCATTCGATATGTGGTGCTATAGAAGGCCGTTAAAAATTAGGCAGACTGATAAGAAATGAGGAGGTACTCCAGACAATGAGCGAGGAGATTAAAATGTACAAAACATTGGCGAGAAGAAAGGACAGACAATATGACACACATATCTGCCAATTTTCAAAAACCAAAACTTGGAAGATATAGTTTCAAAAACTGGGAGCTACGATTGGAAAAAAACTGTGGCTCATGTTCAAAATAATCTCAAGACAACTGATGTAAGTCTGTCCCTATGATGTCACACAGTAATATAACAGCTATAAAAATGCAAATTAAAACATTAGAAATGTTGATTTGTAAAATAAGGGAAAGGCAACCACTTACTTATACCACATGGTGCATGGTGCACAGCAACACATAACAGAAAACAGTTAACCTACCATGTATTTCCATTACAACAGTTCAACCTTAAGTTTTTATCATATTATTTTCAACTTCAACTTGTTGTAATGGCTGACCAAGCTAATAAGTCACTTTCTCTTACACCCAATTCCAGTTTTTTATCACACAACACACATTTCCTTGCCAACATGTCCCATGTTTCGTATTTATTTCCTCCCAAAATCAGGTAATTCTTTTTGAAACACACTGTATATTTTCCTCCTATCACCTATTTAGATTCCAGTAGAACCAAGACCAACTATATCAGGTCAACAGTAAACTACAAACACAAATTATTCATAAGCTCAGCTGAAAGTGATGTTCATAAGTGTGAAATGTATTAAGGCACTTCTAGTGGTATAATGCATCAACATTTTGTTACACAGTTGTCAAAAATTTAAAGACAGCATTTGGGTATATACGCTATCTGAAGTCCTTTTCTCCACACCTACTAATGAAGTGTCAGCACAACACCCCTTCAACTTCACTGACATAACTCTACCTGCATGTCAACAGACTGTAGAAGGGCATGCTCAAAAGTAATGAACTCATCAGAGAAGAATCATCAGATAACACAGAAACAGCCCTTGTGTAAGTTTGGCATATCATACTCATTTTACTAAGGTTTGAAGTTCCTCTTGATGTTCTTCCATGCTTGCAATTTAAAACTGGGTTGTTTTGAAAAATCGGGCTTATGCAAACACAATTAATTTATTTTCGTATTTACCCAGAAATGTTTCACACCTATGTGTCATCTTCTGTGGGTCAAATTTTATTTCTTAAAATTACATCACTAAATGAAATGCATTATTTTACACCAGTATATGTGCTTTTTTTCATCATTTTCTGACAGCATGTCATCTGCAAAATTTTTTTGTCCTGTTGTGTGTCTGGTTGGTGTCTCGATCAGCATCTATTCAGTGGACTGTTTCAACACAGTTTTTCACACAATTTTCTTTCACTGGTTCACTTCACATGCACTTCCACAAAATGAGGCAAATTGTGATCTGAGCAGAAACTTCTGACTACATTCCCAGTGAGAGGTGTTGTGTTATGCTGGCATATCACGAGAGCATATATAAGCCATCATTGCAGCTCTGAAGTACAGAAAACTGTGGGTACAATGGGCATCTTGAATGCTCACACCTGACTTGAAACAGAGGAGATTGGTCATCTGTCAACAATTTATTTTGCACTTTGAGCATGAGGGTGATGGGTTCCTTAATAACACTGACAGGTTATGAATGCTGGGTCCACCATTTCAACCGCAAAAACAAGAGAGCGTAAATGGCGAACTGTTGCAGAGCATCACTGACACCAAAATAGTTCCAAGACCACGCCATCATCAGGCGAAGCCATGCTCACAGTGTTCTGGGATGTTTAAGAGGTGTGGTGCATTTGGAATTCATGACTAAAGGTATCACCATAAACTCTGCAAGGTACTTCAATACACTCAGAAAACTGAGAGCACGAATTTGAAGAATCCACCCACACACGGAGCACCCCATCCTTGAACATGACAACACACGAGTGCTGAAACATCTGCAACAATCCGATGCCTTGGGTCGCTGTCACTGACCGTCCTACATACAGTCCTGGCCTGGCACCATCCAATTTTCATCTGTTTCCAAAACTTAAAAAGAACACTTTCAAGGACTTCACTTTGACAGTGATGAAGCAGTGCAAGCAAATATGCGGTTGTGGCTCCATCAACAAAGTCAAACGTTCTACAGAGACATATCAACAAACTGGTCTCGATGGAAGAAATGCATTCTTCACAAGGGTGACTGTGTTGAGAAATAAATATGTAGGTATGAAAAATAAAAATGTAGAATGTCAATAACATTTGTTTTTTAAAAAAGTTTAGGTTTCACGTGAAAAATTCAGAGGCATTACTTTTCTCTCTCTCTCACATACATATTTTGAGAAAAGATACATGGTTTGGATTGATATATAATTCTACACCTGGCAGCACATACTTGCGCTTGTTACCTTCCACTCTACATGCAGTCTCTGCATAAATCAGTTAATGAAAAGAAAGCATGCAATGTAGATATTATTTGAAAAAGTAATCTGTGAGATCTGAATGTTATTTACCATATACACGCAAATAATCCATGTCATTGAATAATCTGTGCAACCAATTTTAAGAGTGGAAAAAAAAGAAAAAGAAAAAAAGGTTAGCTTTAATTTGTGTTTTGTTTACAAAAAAAATTCCACCAAAACGATTATATTCATCATCACTTTCTTCACCACTATTAGTGTGAGAATCATTACAATTAATAAAATATTCCAGGTTATTATGCTGTGGTCGAAGGCATTTCACTTTAAAACCCAACGTGTTAACGTGTTGTCCCCATCTGCAAAGGATATTTTCAAGGGGGATCGTAGCTTTGGTGAATGTCCGATTTCCACCTTGGCTCACTACTGACTACAGCAAAATTCCATTTCTGCGAGCTCATGCGCAGTGGCGTGACGTCACACGTTTTGAATATGTGAGCACAATTGGCCAATTGTGCCACATGATGTCATGCCACTGCATGCGAGCTCGCAGAAGCCAGGGTGGAAATCGGATATTCAACAAAGCTAAGATCCTCCTTGAAAATGTTCTCCACAGATGGGGGCAAAACGTCAGGTCTTAAAGTGAAACCCCTTCGATCGCAGCATAATAGCTTGGAATATTTTATTAATTGCGACAATTCTGGCCGTGAAAATTTACATTTTACATGGGAGAATCATTGTTTTCGTCATCATCTTCACATACAGTGTTGTCCTCTGTTCTGTCCACTAAGTTAGTGACATTTCATATTTTGAAGGATTTTTCCAGCAGTGGTGGTGGAATGGAGTCCCATGCACATTGCACCCACTCAGAGATCTAGGACAAATCTGGTCAATTGATTTTTCCACTTGTTGTGACTCGTGGTTTTCATTGGTCATCCATTGCATATACTGCTGTTTTAAGTGCAGCTTTGAATGGCCATTTTACATACACATCTAGTGGTTGCAGGATGGATGTTAACCCTTTAACTGCTCTGGACATGTTAACGTGCGCACCTTTGTACCTGTCCCTGTGTGCTCCGAATATGTTTACACACACCACCATGCCTTCTACCTGGCAGAACCGTAGACACGTTCAGAGTACCAGGTAGAAGGACTGGTGGCACACGTAAACACGTTCAAACCACACTGGGACAGGTACAAAGGCATGCACATTAGCACGTACACAGCAGTGAAAGGGTTAAGGCCACGAGAGATAATGGCCAAGTCAGCTTTCCCTTTCTGTAACTTGTGTCGCACTTCCTCAGTTGTATATCCACGGAAGCTGCCCAGCACCAACATGTTTTGTAAATTCAGTACTGCACCCGGGTGACATTGCCAAACATGAGTCACCCAGTCAATCACAAGGGTCCTTCCACCCTTCTGGATTTGCTCTCACCAACATACCTCTCACTGATATTTTCAGAATAATTTTCTTTTTAAATAACACATAGGTGTAGTTTTTCTCCATCACCACTTACACACAACATCATTGCACACCTTTGCTGCTCTTCACTGCCAGTTCATATCATGACAATGGATTCCCTTTTCCTGTTCACGGTGTTGTTGAGTGGTACACAGGAATGTTCACGGTGCAAATTTATCACATAGCAGTGTAAATTTACTACTTTTACCTCATGATTGTCTGGAAGTCATTGAGTGATGGTATATTCCTCTGGAAGAGTAATCCATCTGTATTGAAATATCATGGTAGCCAGCCCTAGCCAGATTTGAAACCGGTGATGCCTAGTTGCTTTGAGTTGGCCCACTTCACTAGCCACTGCACGTTCATATTGTCGCTTCTCATTTACATAATTGCAGAGCTGTTTTGAGGTCCAGATGCTTTGCTTTTTGGGTGCAAAATGCCTGTGACTACCATTTGTTTCTTGACGATGCATTTTGTGTTTTTGCCAGTCACATATACAACCCTCACTCACATCGTACTTTCTTCCTGCTGCAGAGTTTCCATTGTTCTGCACTTCTTCAATAATTTTAAGTTTTTATTTAGTTGAGTAAAAGCTGTGTGTGTGTGTGTGTGTGTGTGTGTGTGAGAGAGAGAGAGAGAGAGAGAGAGAGAGAGAGAGAGAGAGAGAGAGAGAGAGAGAGTGAGAGAGTGAGAGTGAGAGATGGGTGTTTTGGGGCGGGGGTTTGTAGGTCCTGCCTGGATAGCTCACTATCCATGTAAGGAAAGGTTCCAGGCTTGAGTCCAAGTTCAGTACGCATTTTTAATCTTACAATAAGTTTCGAGATATACCCCAACGGGATATTCAGCAACCTCCTCAGTGTATGTTTTTAAGAAATTAATGGTTCGGCACATAAAAAGGAGAACTGAAAGCAACGATTAGTTACTTACAAAGGGATGCCAATTCAACAACACGACAACTAATTACAATAGGTATTGCACAATCATGGTTCCTCTGCTTTCCTTGTCATTATGTTAACAATGTTATGTTTTATTTTAAACAGAACGGGTACTTTTCATCAACACTGCAAGTGTTAAATCAAAATAAGAAATATGAGAATATCAAAAGTGCAAATAAGAAACTTGCAATGTCCTGCTAGAGTTTGAATAATTGTAAACTTTGATAATATAGCAAACACAATGCTAATATAACCTGTGAGTTTTTATTCATTGCTAAATAATTCAAATACTTACTAGGCAAGCCAAATTCTCATCACACACAGACATTAGAATTGTGTTGCATCATTAATGCTAAACAATATGAATGTGTTGTGACAGTCTTAACTGATAAATGAAGCACTGTAAAACTACCAGAATACTTATGTTTACATAGTTTACAGGCTTCATACATTGCCAAGTACAAATTTGATTAGATAAAAATAGTTCCTAAATTTCTTGCTCTGAAGAGCACTAGCCAATAAAGATGAAAAGAAAAGTATGCAAAGTTGTGGGGTTAAGGAGAAAATTGAAAGTGTCACACATACCACGTCCATTTTCCCTACGATTATATTGAGCAGCTGAGCCAAAAAAGCGTCCTCTGTCTGAAGCGAATGCTCTTCCCCGGCCCCTTGGTCTTGTTGAAATCATGTCCTGCAAGAAACAACTTTCATAAATCATCAGTTTGGGGAAAATATTGTTTGAACAAGCATCACATTATACAACATAATATTCTGAATACAGAAAATATTTGAAATTTCTATTTACCTTTGTACGCATAGATATTTTATTATAGCCTGTAGGACCAGTGGGCTGCTGCCCTGAGATTTCAAGGGCTACAAAATCGTCAACATGAAGGGAAGGTGGCCTGGAAGTATTTGGAGGTCTTGAACGAAACAAGTCACCTCTTTGTGGGGCTACAGACCTCCCAAACCCACGACCACGCATGGGTGCAACTAGGAAACAGAAATGTTAGGTTTATACTCCACCAGTTACATCAAAATGAGCTACCCACAATAATAATAATAATACAGTCTAAAACTAGAACTGTGAAGACACTCACTGAATGGTCGTTTGTTTTTGTTTTCTGGTGACAAATATTTGTTCATCTCTTCACCTCTCTTCTTCATTTGTTCAGCTTCATCATCTGCGGCCAGATCTTTTATGCGATACAAACGCTCTGTCTCCATAGGCAAATGAAAGTCTGGTAGATACTGCCTTGTAATTTCCATAAGATCACAGGTAACCTATAATAAATTGGAACATGGTGTCATATTGAAAATCTTGATGAAACGCATAGAAAACAGAAAAAGATTGTGTGCAGAGATCTAACAATTGCAGTTTACACAAAAACAGAAATTCCCCTCTCTCCATAAATCAAAAAACAATGACATAGTGAAATGTGAGCTATAATGGCACCAACCTGTTCCATGTCTTGATCAGCATCATCCACAGGTGGTGGTGCAAGCCAGTAAGTGGAATTCAGCCTTTCATCATCTACTTCCCCAACAACATAAACGGATCGAACAGCAAACTGAGACAGCAATGATTCTGGAGATGGAATGAGTGGTTCTGTAAAATCTGAAACAGAATGTTTATAGAATAAAAAGACAAATAACATTACAACTCTAAACTTTTTCATGGATAATATAGTCCTTATAAAATAACCATAAGCAACACCACATTATATGAAACTGAAATGAAATGGCCGTAGGAAATAACTAGTACAAGGTACCCCCCACCGTACGGTGGCTTGCGGGGAATGTATGTAGATGTAGATGTATGGCATAATTGGCTGAGACACTTCATCTCGTACTGCATGACCGCATGGTGCAAGTCTTTCCATTTGACACCACTTGACCACCTTGCACATTGATGAAGATAAGATGAAATAATTCGGGCAACACGAACCCCCAGTTCCTGAGCGAAGAAAATCTCTCTCCCAGCCAGGAATCAAATGTGGGACCCCATGATCGAAAGGCAGTGATGCTAACCCCTAGACCACAAGAAGCTAACATTACATAAAATGAACTGTATTATCTGTAAAATTCTAGACTGTTCTCTCATACTTTTTTTTTTTACATGCTAATGAATTGTGTCGGGTTCCTAAATGTAACGAATTCTTCAGGGCTGTGAAAAAACAGCACTGAACTAATTTTATTTGTGCAAAACTGCAAATTTCTGTGACATTTCCTGTACTGTGCTGAAATAGTGGAGTAGAGAAAGACAGTCAAACAATTTACAGACAAAATTTCTTAGATTATGTACGAAAGAGGCATAATTCTGCATAAAACAAGTGCATGCTGGAACTTAGCATAACCACAGTATACTCAATTTTACCACATTTGCCACAGTGAGGCTTTAAATATACAGCCTCTATCATAGTGAATTTACAAGATGCATTTTAAAATAAGAGATGATTAGCTATAAAGAACAGCTGGTGACACTAATTAGATTACACCAGCTCAGCATCTTCAAATGGATAATCTGACAAATGACATTCACAGTCATAAATTTATTGTTGTTTCCTACCACATAACACAGCACTGAATGTGGAAATAAAAGAATCCAATAGATCTAGAAGTTAATTTAGTGATTATATTTTTAATGCAGTATAACAGTGTTGATAAAGTTAATTATCAAATGATGCACAGAATGGGCTATGATGTCGTAAATTGCAAAAATTGAGTCAAAATGTTCCCAAGAAGACATCAGTGACAAATGAGCAGACAGACATATCAGTGAAAGTGAAAATATGAAAAATCACAATTTAATAAAATTATGGATTGTTGCATGTAATATCCAAAAGTTTGCAGAACAGGATTACTCAGAATTGTGACTAATTACTGAACTCTCATTGAGTACCAAAAAATTACTGGCAACTCCACCTAAGGGCTTAGATCCATAAGTCCATGGATTTCATTGAGATACATACCATTCCACAGGAGGAAGGAGGATGTGTGTGTGTGTGTGTGTGTGTGTGTGTGTGTGTGTGTGTGTTTTTGTGTGTGTGTGTGTGTGTGTGTGTGTTTGGATGGGCCACTAACCGTATCAACGTGGGTTGGTCGCTGGAAGCCACCCGTTGGAGGTCTGTGCCCGAGGCGCCATTTTCTGCCACGCTGTCTGCCAGCAACTTGCACATATATATGCACGGAGCAGTGCTGACTGACCCTTGATTGTCAGCCAGTTGTACTGTTCATAACAGTTGTTCTACATCTCATAATGTATGGGGTCACAAGAGGCTTATTTCTGTTATTGTTCCGAGGTTTATAAATAAATCCACATTTGTGTTACTTGGATCGGTTTCGTTACTTGGTTACTAAATGGAGCATAAGTGAAAGGGTCTCCAATAATCTCAACATATCGAGATAATGTCATTAAGGGTCATCACTCAGGCAGCACTGGTCAATATACCTCAGATGTTAGGTCGGGTAAGCGCGTGTTTCAGATCATGTCGGGGGCCATTACTAAATGTAGAGATTGAAACACTGAATCACTGTGTTCTATAGAGTTTCCCCATATACCAAATAAAAGAATTTTTTGTAACATTTATCATTTTGATAATAGCATATCGTTTAAATAAACTGTTAAATTTATCCAAATTTTGGTGATGCACCCAGCATATTGGCTAACGGTATTTGTGTTTAAAAACGAAAATGAATTTACAATGAATTCTGCAATTCACAACCACAATACTAGAAGTAAAAATAATTTCCATGTAGATTATGGACATCTGTCTAGCAGTCAGAATTTATTTTTATATTTGGTGCAAAAATTTATAACAGGTTGCCAATCTTCAAGAACGAAACTGAAAATCTCCAGATTTTTGAAGACAAGGTTAAAGGGATACCTCATTAGCTACATCTAAAAGTTATCAGAATATTAAGTTTCACAGACGTAAATTCTGCATGACTTTAACATTTGAATTTAGTCAAACTGGACATTGTCAATGTATATGCAGCCGATATGGTCTGGGTAAAGAAATTGCTTTTTTTGAAGTGTCAGAAGAAAACAGCAGCTGAGTCATATAAGAGAAGGTCCAGGCCATTTTCCAAAGTAACCGATTTTCTCCTCATTTAGGTATACACAGTAACTTAGGAGTAATTCCCAAACTTATCAGTGTGAGTAGATTAGCACTTCTTGTAATGTGTTCCTAGTATATTTTATGACAGAAACAGCCAGTTTGAAGCATTCCACTTCCCTGAAGGCTCTCTTTCATGGTGTGATTTATGGAACATGGTGTGTGAATGAATTAAAGAAAACAAAAATACCCAGAGCTACAGCACGATTTTTCAAATATACATGAAGCATTAAATAGCTTTTCAAAAAATAAATAACATCCAGTGATATGGTTTTCAACACTTTTTAAATACTACAATTGTATATTACCTTTGTTTTCAACTGGTTTACTTCCTTCATCTTCTAATAAATGGATGAGGCTAGAAACATTTTCATGTAGGCTTTCAAGTGCATCCTCTTCTGTGCTGCAGTCCTATGGCAAAAAAAGAAAACAAATCAATTAAATTATACATTTCAATTAAATCTCTATTTCTTAGAAAAACTAGATAACTGTGTTACACACCCGAAGTAGTTTCTCAAGGCAATATAGAGGATGCTTTTTTGTGTCCGAAGTGTTCAGCACTTTCTCTGTAGCATCTACTGGCAATTCAGCACCCGCACTCTTCTCAAGGTTGTCAGAAGCACATTGCTTCTCTGCTTCATCTTTATCTATCTTTTTCCACCCTAGAACTCTTGCCAGTTCTGGTACTGTCATAACAAAGCTTCTTGGTGGCAAACCAAGACCTGGCTCTTCTTCATCCAAAGAAATACATATTCTTAGAAATTCCAAACTAGTAGACAGAGTTGATAAACAGTCTGAGCTATCTTTGCTGAAGCCAGTACAGAATTTGTGGAACAGGTTTCTCAATACATCTGTCTTTTTCTCCATACAGCTAAGCAAAGCAAAAAAAAATTACATTAGAAACATGGGTTCACACATAGTGACTATTGTAAGATTTTTTTATATCATCTATACTTATATATGTTTCTGAGAAGAGCCTGAGAAAAACCGAGCCACCATATTAGTGCTATAGAAACACAATCTTCCATGCTGACATGTGTTATCTTTAACAGACAAATAACAGATTTGTTTCAAACAATAAGGATATACACTGCCGGAAAAAAATGCAACACTCTCATCAAAGAATGTGTTCAGTGGCACCGGAGTATGCATACTGAGGGAGTGTAGTGCTACTGATTCATTAGCCACGATCATCGATGATCAGGTGGTGCTCAGGAGGACTGTACCTGCACCCTCTGTTTCGACTCTGCAGGTAGTAACTTTGCTGAGATTCGAGGTGAATAATGTGTGCAACATTCATTTTAGGGTACAACCATGCCCCAACAATGAGTACATACTGCTACTGAACAGCTTCAGCCATTTGAAAGGGGTCACATTGTGGGCCTGAGGGAAGTTGGATGGCTGTATCAACAGATCGGTGCACATGTTGAAAACAATATATTGGTGATCTGTTGCTGCTTCCAATAGTGGTCTGTGGAACATTGCTGCACCTGCAGACCAGCTTCTGGACCTCCATGTGGTACAGAGGCATGTCAAGATCGATGCACTGTGCGAGCAGTGGCTGCCCACTGAACGTCTTCCAGGGAGAAATCTGGGCATGTGTTGCACCTTCTGTGTCATCACAGATCACTGGGGAAAAAACTGCTTGCAGCAGCATTACAATCACGTGTGGCTCTGGCCAGACTACCACAGACATGATGACACTACGAAGCATGGCTACTAGAGAATGGAATGATGTTCTGTTGTCCTCAGTGATGAGAAGGTTCTGTCTGTATGTAAGTGATGAACATATATATGTATGGAGCAGTCCTCGTGAGCAGCCTATTACTGAACGCATTAGCCCACAGAGGATACGTCTAACCCCAGGCTTCATGGTGTGAGGGGCCATCAGTTGCAACTCATGGTCACATTTGGTGTTCCTACAGGGAAAAGTAACTAGTGCCCACTACATTGCACACATTATCATCTACATGCTTACTGCCAGTTCTTCAACAGGAAGGTGATGTGCTTTTTCAGTAGGATAATAGACATCGACATACAACTTCTGTGATGCAATGTGCTTATCATGGTGTACAACTTCCCAGGCCAGCCAACTGAATACGTGTGGGACATGATGACGTGGGGACTCATTCGTTCTCCAAGACCTGCAAGAAACATTGCCAAATTGCAACAAAAGGCACAAGATTCTTGGGACAATCTATCACAGGTTGCCATTTGGCACCTTTATGGTTGTTTGCATGGGAGAATACATGCTTTGTCACCAGAGGAGGGTACACTGTATACTGATACAGGTATTTGGGAACCCTTTACTGTGACATGTGTTTCAGGTGGCCTGAATTTATTGTCATATACTCCTCCAATGATGAACTATATATCACCTCACTTGTCACTTATATGACTGTCTCTGTGGGTGTTGCATTTTTCCCAGCATTGTATACATACATAGTAAAATCATTACCTCTTTAGAAGAGCAAAACCATAGTCGTGTTCTGTGAGCATGAGGAAGGTCCGAACAGCTGGAAGCATTGTAGCAAAACTGTGTTCCACATTAGCCACATGTTCTAACAATGCCAAACACACAGCAGACAGCAGCTCACGGGGAGGTAGTACATTGGCAAGATATGTTTCATGTGTAACAGTAGTTGTGGAATGCCCCTGTCCTGGAATTGGAGCTAGTGCAATCTCTGTATCACACAGAGATTGCAGTACAGAGACAACACATTCCTGTGCCTGTATATGAGTAGCTGAGTCAGACGGGTAGCATAAGACTGCACAGAGCTGTGGCAGAAGTGCTGCATACCGCCCTCCAGAAACCATTAAATGTAGAATGGCAGCCTTAACTGAGGCATGGGTCATGAGGCAGGCCAAGAAGTTCAACAATCTTGCTGCATGGCCAGAACATGGTAGCTCCGTTGAAGTCACTGCAGAGGTCACTGAAGCGGCTCCACCTTAAACGTAGACAAATTTATATAGCTAAATAATGACTAACAATGGATACTTCAAAGTGACAAGGAACAGATTAGCAAATTAAATTTAAGTAAATACTTAATGACCTTAGGAATATATTACTACAGTTTTGTAAAAGGGGTGGCTATTAGGAGATACAATGTTATGAAAGCATTAAACTTCAAGTAATTGCTAATTGCTCAGAGGTGTGTAATGTGTATCAGGGCAAAAGAAAAAGTCAAATGGGAGTTTGCAGGGAATAGTAAAGATTTCAGAATAACTTGTAATGGATTTTTCCAAGAAACTTTATGGGGCAAGGAAAGGTGTTCAGAAAGAAGCTAAGACTTAGAGTAGAAAAAAGTAAGGGTATAACAAATTAGGAGACATTGAGAAAAAGTGAACATAAGGGCTTTTGCATTCAGCCCCCAATTACACAACCAGTGGTTCTCTGTTCACCTTCCCTGACTACCTCTACACACTTTATCAATTGGAAATAGCTGTACACCAGATAGTGTGATATGTCAGTGGTCAGCACGCATGAGCAATAACTGATAGATGTGCCAGTTCCTCACATACTGTATTCACTGTTCACCATTTCAGAAAAAAATGTAGAAAGAGCTTTGTCCTTCCTGTAACCATATTACACACATTTAATTACAAATCTTCCATTGCCATATGTGTAACAAAAGCATAAATAGATAAAAGTGGGTTTAATGATCAGTAAATGGAGTGATCATTACCCTTCAAAAACTAGTCCAGTTCGGACACAGATCGAGGAAAATAACAGCTGTGTAATTATTGCCTGTAAGTCACACGGCACTTGATACACCTTCAGTTACTTCTGTACACAAAAGGAATCCCCTATAGGTGGGCAGTGTGAGTTCACCAGCAATAAGCCAGGGGGACCATAACAGTGAATCAAGACTTTTTAAATGAAGTGACTATGACAGCTCGCTAGCAGTATTTAGGCAAAACCAAGTATGTGCAGAATAAAATTTTAAAACCTCATTACACTATGTGACTCTTAAAGCTTTCCCAGCAGATAAGTTGTAAATAGTCTTCACAGGTTTGCCGCCGGATCATATTGTGCAAATTCCGCAATATTTCCTCAGAGCAACTGTCCAACATCTTCAGGTGGTTCAACCAGCAAGGTTGAACCACCTGAAGATGTCAGACAGTTGCTCCGAGGAAATATTGTGGAATTTGCACAACGTGATCTGGCAGCAAACTTGTGAAGACTATTTACTCATTATAGTCAATTAAAATTATGGATTTTCAAGATAAATAACCAATACAATTGAAGGAAGTAATTAACAATGAAATAATTGAACACAATGTGTGATTAGAATGAGAGAAGAGATACTACTTAAGACAGTCCTTAACAACAGTCTGAAAGAAAGGAGAGGTATACGTTGAAAAAGGAAATGTTGAACATAAACTCTGTGAAGATGGAACAGGCTATGTATTGCCTATTTTACAACTTCATTTTTGCTGGACTTCCATCATTTTAGGAGACAGAGCTAGAAAAGTACATGATCACTAAAGGAAACTGACCACAGTGAAAATTATATTTTAAACCTAGCTGCAAGAGATTAAACATTGCCAAAGTACAAATTTACTGAAATATAAGATCGTGATGAGAACTGATAACAAAACAGACAGAAAAGACATATAATCATTAACCTACAGGATGTATTGTCATTTGATGAGCCACATTCCACATCTACATAAAAATCTGCAGTCTAAATACCATTTGACAGTGAGTGGCACTGGATATATTGTGTTGAATATGTGCAGGACAATGTGTCCCTTGAAGTGAAAATGTATTCTTACTCTGAGCAATCCAAATCCCTGTTAACGGGTGGCCATATCAATTACCTGTTGGTTGACAACCAGTGGGAACAAGTACTGTTCCCCTCAACATGGTATTGCAGTCTTCAAGAGCCTACATACAAGGATAGTTCTTCATAGTCAGGACCAATAGATTGTGTACAATGACAGAATCTTATATTGGTAGAGTTTTTATTGGCTGATCAGCATCTCCCTTACTCCATACTATCCTCTGACAATGGACTCCCCACCATTGTGAAGTTTTTTCCTCCCCAATCCAACTGTACGGATTCCTACCAGCAAAGGTGTACTGCATACAATGTACAGTTATCACCGATTCCCTGTATTGTTCCATTTACAAGCAATACGAGGGAAGAACACCTGTCAATAAAGCTCTCTTTAAGCTTGATTTCATCTAATTTTACACTTGTGGTAATTTCTTGATGAAGATTTACTCTTTTCTAAAGCAGAAAACCTGTCTACAATAGCACCAATTCCAATAACATAGGATGCAATCTTGCAGGTGATTACAAGAGAGTAATATAAAAATAACACAATTCTATTGAGTTCCAAGACATTAAAATTTTGTTTGAAATTGAACAACAAACAGCAAAATTTTATGTTACATCTTCCATAATTTTTATCTCATTTTTAATTTTGAGATCTTTACCTTGAACTACTGCAGTAGAGGAAGCAGATGAAACAATGGTATTAGCAGTAGTGGTAGTAGTAGCTGTCACAGGAGCAGGTGTTGTCATTGTAGTGGTGGCAATGGTAGCAGTAGCAGTGGCCGACACTGTGGCGGACGTGGTTACAGCCGACGATGGCGGCAGCTGCTGTGTGGACTGCAGTTCTGCTAACACTGTGTCCAGAATAGCACGACTTACAACAAGAGCTGAAGGAGCCGCCAAATCTGCCAGCTGCACACACACTCTTCTAAGCAGTTGGAGAAGAGGCTGAAAGCTGCTGCCACTTATAGTTGCAATCAATTCATGTAGGTTGCTGCCTAAAGGATGTAGATGAGCACTCCACAATTTTCGACCATTTACCGCTC
This sequence comes from Schistocerca piceifrons, assembly GCF_021461385.2. Classification (NCBI taxonomy): domain Eukaryota; kingdom Metazoa; phylum Arthropoda; class Insecta; order Orthoptera; family Acrididae; genus Schistocerca; species Schistocerca piceifrons. Next base: position 951,995,617 of record NC_060140.1, read on the forward strand.
TTATCACCTGGAGATACAATATCACATGTTTCAATGGCACATTCATCTGGAAAGCTGTAGTAGTAATTTCAAAACAAATTTATGAGTAATAATCTTACCTCGTCCTCTAACAAGGGTGACCTCGTTTGAATTGGCAGAGGCAGTGGGAGCAATTCAGACAGAATCAGCAAACCAGGAATAAACGTATATGGACTTGTCATCACATACTTTACAACTTCAGTTAGCATCATAGTCCAAAGACTTTTGTTGAGAGCCTCAGTTTCTGAGTGTGGGTCTGAAGAAACAGGCTGTGTGTAAGCCAGTAATGTTTCAATTATTTCTCTGCAAACACGCTGTGAATCCGTGAAACCAAGAGCAGATGCTGGATATGCATGCATCAAAGCATATGTCTGCAGCAGCACCGACACCGCTGTCAGATCCTTGAAGTCAGTATTTCGACAATGGATGACGTACGTAAGCATTCGTCGCAGTAACTGGACAGTTGGCAGTACTAATGAGACCAAGGTAACACCTTGCTGGCCAATAAAATTTATTGCATGTAAAGAAGGTTGCTCGTAGAACTCGCACAATTTTTGCAAAATAGTTACCATATTGGAGACACCGTCAAGGGAAAAGAGCTGAAGAATGACATATTTATATTTCAGTTCGACGTAGTCTTCGCAGTCAACAGCTCCACACATAGAGGACATATCTTTCTCCCTTGGAGGTATCCCCAGGAATTTTAGTATTCTCAAGGCTGTTATCAGTTCTCCTGGCAACATTGTTACACTATCAATATTTTGTTTAACAATTTCACTGAGAGCAGTGATGTCATCATACACAAACAATGATGGAATTTTGATGGGCTTTAGCCAAGGAATAATTTCAAACAGTCTCGACGACGGGTTATGCTCCTCCTTTAACGCAATTTCGAAAGTCTCTTTACCAAATTTCTGTAAGAATGGAACATAATCTGAACATCTCACAACCAGAACTATAAGATCTGCAGCATAGCATCTACCAGGTGATGTCTTCAGTTTTGCATTGTTTATTGGATACATCTGTTGCCCCAGCATAGGTTGATTCTGAACCTGGTCAAAACTCTGGGCAAAAAACTGTAATAAAGGTGTTACGGCATTTCCTCTGGACAGTACGTGTACTACCGAATGTCTTCCGCATGCAGAAAATGTCAAACTGAAGAGTCCGTGGAGATTTTCCAAGACGTCAGTCTGATCTGGGTCTGGTTGACCATTACAACTAGCAGCTGCATCAAACAAAGAATCAATATACTGCAAAGCTTGCAAACAGTATGCCATGAATAGCCCTAACTGCTGTGCAGGGGCTGCTAATGTAGTAGTTTCATCTAAACTGTCTTCAGGTGCACCTGGAGAGATAGCAGATGGCTGCACTAAAAGTATTCTGAGTAATGCCACTGTTACTTCTGGATTAGCTGATAGAAATTGCATGCCTTCAAGAGTTTCCAGCAATGCTGCCAGTATCTCTTGCACACAACCATTAATAGGTGAGTAACCTGCTGTTACTGGACATGACAACAGCACAAGCAGTGTCTCCAGAAAGCGATGACAGCGGAAAAAAGCATAAAGTGCCGGATATGGATCATAAGGGCAAGCTGATATCTCAAATTGTGAACATACTGGCATAAAACGTTTTGGCTGAGAAATAGTAAGAGGAGCATCACGATAGATGTGAAGTATCTCTTCCAAGCAGCTGACAACAATGTCCAACTCCTGTTCTGACACTTCAGTCACAGAAACTTCTGCTGGACTACAACCGTTTGCAACAGTTGCTTCATCTTTGGATTTCACATCGCTTGTTTCATTATTGTGACTCACATTTGCACTGTTTGTACGACTTGTCTCCAAAATCAGCCTTACACTGTCATGAAGTTTTTCCAGTATTTCATATACATGCAATTTTCTAACAAGACTACTAATTGCAAATTTCACTCTCGCTAACCTGTTTCCCTGCAACATTCTAATGAGAGTCCGATAGCTATTTTTGTAACAGTTCTTTCCATCCTCTTCTTTAAACTTAAAATTATTTTGAAATTCTTTGTAATTGAATTTCTTCACTCCTCCTCCTAGGAAGCATTCAACAGACTGTTGACAACACAGACTTGCATCTAACGCACGGAGGATCATTAATTTGATGGAAAGTGCCATGTGGTCCTTGTGATATAAATCTAGGAGCCGGGACTGTATGTTTTCTTCATTTACAAGCCGTGTGACAACAGTATCCCCACAATGACACATTGCTTCGACAAGTCTTACAGCTGCCTTTATATGACGCACTTTGTATCCCGGTTGTGGTTGGCTTAGTGCAAGATTGAAATCCAGTCCAACACGTACCCAGCTGAGAAGTACATTAATGACATCTGCAAAAAAAGAAAAAGAAAACACAAATAATCAAATATATTCCAGTAAATATTTTTAGGTTACTAAAAGAGAACAAACATCAAGATGGGCACAGCTGTTACAAATCACACAAAACTGAAGCAAGGGGAGCTGAAGGCAGCTCTCTGTAGCCTTATACATGAAGCACATTAGTGAGACATGCAGAACAGATGTAGGAAGGAGAAAGGAACAACAGAAACACTGGACAAAGAAACTACGTTATTGCACATCTGAGAACTGTTGTCAAATGTCAAAATTGAGATGGCAGCGAACTACTGGCTGTAGCTTGCAAATGCATGATTTAATTGTGCTAATGCTGATCATTTCCATAACATATTGTATGATTAGACAACTATGTGATTGAGGTATTACTTTGCGACAATAGTGCATTCCAGTTTCTTTACTCTTAAATACTACAGTTTGGGTCAACTTTCAATATACAGCCCTGCTGTAGTGTGTTCTGGCATAAAACTGCCATTTGTGACAGAAGTTACAAGTACATGCACAACAACTGAGCTGATCACAAAAATAATTTTTTGGCAGGTGAAAATTATGTAGATCATTCAGTTAGATTTTACAAAAACTTTCTTCAATCATTGGAAGTTGAAAAATATAGGTAGCTTCGTGACAGCACACATACCTGTAGAAACAAGTGAGACAATTGAAACTGTAAAAATCAAGTCTCATTAATGAAATCAGCGACTTCGTGAACAGTTTAGTGAAAAGGTTTTATTTCATATTATAACTTTGTTTCTAAATATTACATAGAATTGTTCAGAATATTGTATCAAATGTTTTTTCTCATACCATGAGCTTGTCAAGTGCCTAACACTTTGAACTAATTAAAGATAGTGTGTTGTAAGTGCTGTGACCAGTTATTTACTCACATGGTTCCACTGAAAACGTGTGTAAATGTGTGTGTAAAAGTTTTGTTTATTTACCTTGCTTAACACAGCTTTTTTCAGTTAGGATATGCCTAAAATTATTTGAATTTTAAGAAAATTATAAAAATAAATCTCACCAAATTAGTAATAATTGGAACTAATGTTTTTCCATGTATGGATAAAAAAATTCAAAAAATTGAGCAAATATGTGACAAAGTTACAAGTCGGACTTCTACATGGGTATGATTATGATTAAGTTTTATGTTTGCATGAATGGACACAGACAGAGGGCGTATACTGGTGATATACAATATAATGTTGCATAGCACATGCTACAAGGTAACAGTCATGACCTTGGTGCCTGCTTCACCACACACGCCATCTGGATTCTCTCTCCTTACACCAGTTTCTCAGAACTCTGCAGGTGCTAACTGGCATTACAATATGTGTTTGGTTCTTGCCACTCATCTGGCCTAAATTTATGTAAATGTTTGTGGTCTCAGCATTTCTTTTCAGTATCCCTTTTCTTAATCCCTTTTATTTTTCTGTATCTTCCAGTTTCCAACCTGTCTGTTTTTCTCTGTCCCATAATGTATCTAGCATGTATAGTACACTAAATGTTCCACTCTTACTGACTCTTGCGCAATGATTTTTTCAGTAATTTGTGTCTTGCTAATTACCCTACCTTCTACCCTTAAATTCTTAGGTTTTCAAATCCCGTCTGGTACAGGCACCAACAATCAGTCGTTCCTTTTCATCCCATCCAATAAGTCTCTCTTGACATGAGGTTCTGGACGACTTCTCTGTAGCTCTCCCCATTTCCTAAGCCCCACTGGTCCCTTTCCTTCAGCCCTTCAACCCTTCTGTCAGAAGGAGGAGCCACTGGCTGTGAAAGATTGCACATCTCGATATCTTTTATATGCATTTTCTCCTGCCACCATATGTATCGTGAAGAAATACTATGTCAGACCATCATTTGGACAGATGAATTTAATTCTGCTTTCGCTGACATGGATTTCATGTCACAATGTTGTCCTGAGCTGAGAGGTAACTTTACAACAAATAATATTCCATACTCCAAATAACTCTTTACATATAAAAACTTTATTCCTACCAAAGTAATGGATGAAGGTTATAAAACTCCATATATGTGGTAGTTAAATATCACAGTACACATTTCTATAAGGATATGTTACAAAAACTGCTAATGTCACAAAGTAGACAGGGGGGGAGAGAGGGAGAGGGGGAGAGAGAGAGAGAGAGAGAGAGAGAGAGAGAGAGAGAGGGGGGGGGAGGGTGGAGAGAGGGAGGGGAGTGAGAGGGGGAGGGGAATGAGAGGGGGGAGGGGAGTGAGAGGGGGAGGGGAGTGAGAGGGGGAGGGGGGGAGAAAGGGGGAGGGAGGGATTCATGAAAGTATCAGTTGAATTAAATTTCGAAGTGTAATGTTACATGTTAATAAAATACAAATGTATTGGCAACAATTAGCTAGTATGGAAAATCAAGAAGATGAAAACAGATCATGTTGAAGTAGCTAGAGCTCGTATGGAGGAGAAGAATTCCTTTACTACTTTACTAATTGAGTAACAGAGTAGTTTGGTTTTTACAGACTGAGAGATACCTGTGCAATACCACAGACAAGACTGCATTTTTCTGAAAATGAAAACAGTATCAATGTCCTGGATCTTCCAGGTGGAACATTCCACACTGCTCAAACAAATGTGAGGAATTTCAAAACTGAGTTTGCATGATTCCCTCCCCCCCCCCCCACCCCCCCCCCCCCCCCCCCCCCTCCCCATAAAAGAACATGTTGCTGCAGTTGCTCGCTCTTATCCTTTCCTAAACTTTGCAGCAAAATTCAAATTACAAATGCTGCAGAATCACCTCAATTCACTCAATAACTGGGATGTTTCTTCTTACTACCAATTCTGAAGGGAAGTGAGCCTTCTAACTGCAACCGTTTACCACTAAAAAGCTTCAACAACACTATTAGGCGCACTATGCAAATGAACATGCCCTGATAAAGCTATCATAGTATACTTACAAAATTTGGAACAATTTTAATACAAATGAGGTTAAACAAAATTTACACTTTTGCAAGAATTATTATCGACAAATATTTGTTAATTCAGAGATTAATCGAGACTTGTGCTTCACTTTGTATATAGAAGGCCACTTATACTACAAATCGGGGGACAAATTATGTAGACTTAATACACACAGCTGGAAATGAAGAACTATAACTTATACTTTGAAAATCACATTTACCTTGAATGGCTCCTGGCAGTAGATGAGGAAGTGCTGCTGTAAGAATAGGTGCCACTTGCTCCGCCAGATGTACCCACTCCTCCCCCGGTGCTGCTTCCAGTTTAGATGCACATGCCTTACCCTGAATAAGTACCAGATCTCTCAGCTTACTGCCAAGACCTGCCGAGTCCTTACTAGTGCCTCGTCGGTGATATTCCACCTCACAAGGTGACAGGCTTGGATCTGTGAGATACTGTTGACAAATCATAACATAAAATATAAGTATAGCTTTGTCATGTCACGTCAGGGTGCCAACAAAACAATTATATTGCTTAGCAACTAAAAAGATGAAACTCAGGTTATCTGCAGCTTACATATCTGTTGTGGAGAATATCTGTTGGCTTCAAATACTCTTTTTAAGCGTAGAAGCTCATCTTGCAGACTCTGGTGGCAACAATTTGCATGTAAATATAAATCTGTATGTGTCAGTTTCCAATATACTGCACATCCCAATGTGCCATCATCTTTGTGCTGAACTATATAGGAATTCAGATGGTTTAAGAATTCTTGTAATGTATATTCACCACGAGACCATGCTATAAATGTATCATCAAGATATCTCCAAACTTCAAGCTAACAGATTCCCGTGTCTTTTCCTCGAAATCTTCCATAAACTATTTGGGCACCAAGGGTAACAAGTAACAACCGTGGTGACACCATCAGTCTGTTCAAAAAATTCAGTATTAAATTCAAAATATGTCGACATCGTAACATGTTTGAAAAAAGCTAAAACCACTTCATCAAAATTTTTGTGAACAAGAGATACGGACTCCGAAAGGGGAACCACGCTGAAGCGAACAGACCAGAACTGTTCAGTTTCAATGATTTTATTTTCCAATGAAGTCTGCTGAGTTATGATGTATGTTATGAGCATATTCTCCCACAAGGGGCCTTAATAATTATGCTAAGCATTTGACACAGGACACACAGAAACGCCTTTCTTATGGATCTTTGGAAGTCCATAAAGCCTCGTAGGAATGGCACCACTTGGTTTCAATCTTTACAATTTTTGTCAGAAAGAAGCAGACATTCAGAAATGAAGCAGTGTTCAGTGGGGTCTTTACTGATCTTCCGTTATGTGCTATCCCTCTGTAAAAAGCACATTTTATCACTATGATTGTCATGAGGCATTAAACATCAAGATGCACTTCAAGTGAAGACAGTTTACAGCCAACCAGCTAAAACACAGGCACTGCATGGTAATGTCAAATACGACCTTCAGATTATAGAAATCCAAGGTCTATCAGATACCCTGCCAACGTAGCAGCACATATATAGGTCAGATGGTGCGTACTGTTGAAGATAGTTGCTGAGAACACCACTGGCACATCAGATAGTAGCAACTTTACAAGTTGGCAGTCACGGAACATTGACTATCGGAACTACACAGAATGGATTATGACCATATTAAGGTTCTGACGCAGATGTCTAGCTTCTGGGTATGAGTTGTTACATAATCCATCGAGATTTGGTTAAGGGAACCACTGATCAATGAAGATAGTGGCTTCATTCTTAGTAAGGCCAGGGAACCTGCAATTAATCTGATTAAGAACAGAAAGGAGATATATGAACAGATCTGACTTCAGAGGCAGGTGGAAGAACAGCAGAGGTGTTGCAGGCACATCTACTTGGGCGCAAACTAAAGACAGGGCAAAGTGTCGGCAGGAGTGTACGAGGAGATGCCAGATGCACACAGCATACAGAGAATCTGTTCGGAGGGAGAGAAAGAACAGGTAAAATGCTGCATCGGTCCCTAAACAGTCAGTTGATCAGTGCACCTGATGATGGTAATGGGGTCTCTTGCCAAAATATAGTGCCCACTGTGTAACAACAACAACGCTGTACTATTGTACATATAATATTTTTTTCCTCTGATTTTCGATAAACTTGAGTAATTGATGTTCTGCTTTCATCTCTTTTTTGTTTCAGGCCATTATGCTAAAGAAACTGTAAACAATTTTTGATGTGAATATTAATGTTTATGTCAAATTTCAAGCAATATTGTAATAGAATTGAAGTGTAACAAACGTTGAATCTATTGTAACATTTTTAAAATTGTAATTGTGCATCTGGTCCATGCGTAGGCAATGTATTAGAATATGTAGAATGCAAAACCTCTGGTGAATACACTGTCTGTAGGCGAGCAGTAAAAGGTGGACGGCAGGCGAGCGCGGGAAAATGCACACGGGCGCTGCACGGCATAACGGGCTCAGCAGTGGTAGTCGGAGGTGGGCATTGGTCTGAGCAACACGTTCTGGAGCGAGGAGGCTCTCCTGGAAGACGTAGTTTCATTGAGCCTCGGATATGCCGTTCTGACGCCTATACAGCATGGCAAAATCTCATGGGCACTAAATGGAAAAGTATTGCGACGCTATGAAGAAGTAAAGTGCCGATACATCAAGAGCCATTGCTGTGGTTGTATGTGTGCTCCGTGTCTCGCCATCTCGCCGCCCGCCAACCGCCGCATCGATACGAACAGGTTGAAACTTTTAGTACTGTATTTGTGTGGACCAGTGTTACTTTTGTTCCATACTGTTCAATAACAACTTAAATTTTACCAGAACTGTCCTATCATTTAATTATCCTCACAACTAACCTAGCCAGGGTCCTTTCCAAATGTTGTGCAATCCAAGTGTCCCGAGATGAAAAATTAAAGTTTGTGTTAATAATAATTACCTGCAGACCTAGCTATGTTAGAATGATGTTTAAAGAACTTTTTTTGTTAATGAACTAATAGACGAATAACAAAGGTCTGACAAAGTTGGAAGATAATTTTGATATTGATTTAGTAATGAAGTTTAATTATTTCAAGACAAATATAATGGTATTTAAATGAGCAGGAAATAAGATAAAAAGAGTAGTAACTCATATAGTGGAAATTTTGAGCACACAATGATTTCAGTAATTTAATTTTTTTTATACAGTGATCATAACAGTTTCAGGGTCCCCCCCCCCCCTTTTTTATTCATTTGAATTCTGAAGTGTTCTAAACTGATTTGACCAGCAAGGTCAAAGCCAAAATAGAAACCAAAATTTATCAGTGTTTTACCTTTATCAAAATTGACAGTGTGTGTGTGTGTGTGTGTGTGTGTGTGTGTGTGTGTGTGTGTTTTTCGAAAGTGCTATTTCTAGGGTAACCCATGCCCAATTTTAATCAGATAAATAGACAGTATGAAGTTTTATAGTAAACATTATAGTGTAATGTTATGTATTTATGGTTTATCCATATTAGTACAGAAAGTGAAATTATCAGTTCAGTAGATTTTCTGGTTCTAAAATTTACCATATTATGCAGTGTTACTGCGTGTTGTTTTGCACGAACGTACAACTTGTACAGGGAAGAAACTCAGTTAATGCCTAATTAGGCTGGTGACCGTATTGTTAACAAATTGGTATCATCTTCTGTGTTGTTTCTTGTCCGTCCTGACGTGTAGTTGCATTTCGGACTTGCTTGACGTGTCATTGTTATTACAGAGTGGCTGTAAGTCTGATTTGCCTCCATTCAGGTACACGCGGTCAATATCTATACAAAAATCCTTTCTCACAAGGTGAAGCCCGTCAACTTACCATAGTACAGGCTTTAATGAGTATCGCGTGTGCACAAAGCGCAGCGTTACAAGTGGCTCCCGGTGACAGGACATCCAGTTGTTGTCGGTCACAAATTGACATGAATACCGAACAGTGGATGTTCAGTGGCACGAATTGCAATATTATTCAGTAAAGTAAATAGCAGTGAACGCCAAGTACGGTGGAGAGGTGTAATTTGCATTCAGTATGGACAGGAACGTAGACACAGTAGATGTGCCGAGCGTAGTGGAAAATGCGGCTGGCAATAGCAGGAGTTTAAGCGGCCAGATAACAGATGGCGTTAGCGGAAGACAATTGGCGTACATACAATATCACAAACATGTTAATGAACAGATTGAAATGTCGAGATTACCTAGTACACAAGAAGGAATAAAACAGGAAGTAGAGGATGACTTTGTAGATGATAGTGGGTACGTGAACGAATCCACTGAGATGTTTGATTCCCCACAGATAAAGAAAGAACCGAAAGAAAATTTTGAAGTAGGATTGGAACGCACCGATTCCGTAGAACAAAATAGTGTGAAAATTTTAAGCATGAACGATTTATTTGAACAATTAACCAAACAAATTGCAAGACAGAATGATCAGCTTAAAACACACGTTGATGAGCAGCTCAAAACACAGAATGATCACCTTAAAAAACACGTCGATCAGCAGCTCAAAACACAAAGTAATCAGCTCAAAACACAGAATGATCAGCTTAAAACACACGTTGGTCAGCTTAAAGCACAGGTCGAAGAACAAGGAATTAAAATTAGTAAACAAATAGAACAGGTAGAACAAAAAGTGGGTAATTTAAGCTCTGTAGTAAATACTATGAAATTTGAAATTGACACTATTAATAAAAATATGGATATTATGCAGGGGGAAATTGACAACATTAACAGTAGGTTTGATGTTGAAATTCTCAGCATCCAAGAGAAAGTAGAGCCTCTAGTTGAAACAAAAGTAGACAAAAAAGTTTTCGGTCTTAAAACTGAGATCGTAAACGAATGTCAACACGGAATATCACAGTTGAAAAAGGCCGTTTCAGACACTGAAAGAGATTTAGGCGAGAAAGTTACCGGATGTGTACAAAAGTGTGAACAAAATACTTCGAAAATTCAAGGCAAAATTTTCGATCTTGAGAGTAAAATTAAAGATAGGCCTGGTGTTGTTTATAATGACACCACTTACGAAGCTATTGGAAGGTGAGGAACGCTTCGATCCCGCCAAGAAACATAACGGATGGCATCCGTTAGATTTCATCAAAAATTGCGAGAGGATATTTCCTGAACACTTGTCTGGTCAGGATAAGATAAACGTAGTAATTAGCGCCTTAGCAGGTGACGCTAAGCACTGGGGAATTAACTTGAATACTGAACAAATGACGTTCGAAGAATTTAAACAAAAGTTTACGGAAGAATATTGGTCCGAACAAAAACAGGATCATTTGTGGCGCGAGTTGATCATGGCCAAGCTTCATGATAACAGGGGCAGGAATTCTTTGAAAGATTTCTGCGAATATTGGTATCGAAAGTTGACGTATTTAAGAGGGAGATGATCCGATTCAGAAATCGTATGGGAGCTATATAAAAAGCTTCCAGAAGATTCAAAGAGATATGTGGGAAGCAATCATCGCAGCTTCCAAGCATTTCTCGAAAGGGTCGAGGACGAAGACCATTGGCGCGAAAGTCGTGCCAACCACCAAAATTTTAGTAACAGGAATAACCGCAATAATGATGAGAGAAATGACGGCGATGGGTTTCGCGTCAACGTGATACAGAGAGGAAGAGGCAGGGGCAGAGGGAGTCATCCAGGTCGCGGTAGAGGGTATACCGCGCAAAATAATAATGACGCGGGAAACTGATTTCCGCGAACGTTGCGGGCCAAACGGAAGCGGACAGTATATACCGGCCCCGATTTAAGAAATGTTACCGGACTGACAGTAAAGTTATGAGACAGGTTAGAGACAGGCGTGGAACGACGCAACGTGTTGTTGCGAAACAAGCGTCAGGTGCGAGCGCTGGTGAGTCATCTTCGCCGCGCAGAGCAATACATGTTAACAGGCGAGTGGAGCATCAGAGGGCAACGGCCCAGCCTAGCAGAACAGCTGTTCAGAGAGAAGCCGCTAGCAAGGCGGCAGCATTAGGTACGAACATTGCCGTAAGAGCTGGTGAATACATTACGAGTGGTAATTCCGTGGCGAAGGAAATAGTAGATAAAACAGTGGATACACAGAGAGGTGCGGTTAGCAGTGTTAGCAATAAAGTAAAAGGCGAGAATGAATTAGCAGAAGTAACTGATTGGCGTGTGCAGATCGACGATCTGTACAAGGGCCTCAAGCAATGTGAGTGGGAGGATTTTAGGAAGGAATATGAGGCAAGGAGATTAATTAGTGGAAAAGGAATAGTAGGGACGTCGATAAGGTGATGTGGCCCAAATTTGAAGAGGAGAGAGTAAATAGCGCCGCGCAAAGTACGCGTGCTGCCAATAGGACGAAGGTTAAAGATAGGAAGGAATTAGAGGATGAAATCCTGAGCATTGACGAGGAAGTAACTTCTGTTAACGATCTGCCAACAGTATGCGCTGCTACCGAAAGGCACCGTGGGGAAGGGGCAGATAATTACCTAAAAGTAATTGAAGTCCATGATGATTACACTAAATATGAAGTAACAGTGGATGTGAGTAAAGCCGATAATGAGGCCGTTTTGCCAAAAGAAGATACTGAGTTAAAATCAAAGCCTGATGAAAATGCAGAGGAAGAACTTGGTGCCTGTCTCAGAAAAGGTTTTATGTTAGAACCTGAAAGCGATCCAGAATGGTCGGATTCGGACGATAGTTCAGATAACGAATATTTCGGTACTAGTGAAAATAATGGCAATACAGCTAATTGTGATATTGTACCTACCGATGACGAAGCTTCAAAACAAAATCCAGATGTTGAGACTGAACACAGAAAAAAGGAACCACCTGATGACTCAGTGTTTATTTTGCAAAGAATTCAAGTAAGCAAAGACTTTGAGCTCCAGAAACCGAGAAAGCCACCAGATATAAATGGTTCACAGGTCAGAAACGTATCTTGCAACGTCACAGTCGACCAAGGTGCGTTGCGGAAAAAAACAGGAAGGGGCATGATTTAGAGTCTGGGTCAGATTTATATTGGACTTTGAGAATGTCATGTACACAGTACATCATGAAACTACTGGGTTCCCACCGGAAGAAATTTTGTTAGGCAGCAGAAGTAAAAGTTTAATTGAGGAAAAACTAGAGTTTCCACCTTGTACAAGCTTGGGGTTGAGTAAAAAGAAAGAATTAGTCAGAAAAAGGGCAAAGCAAAAAGCTGAATCTAGAGCTAAAAGACATGAAAAAAATCTGAAAGTTTCAAAATTTAAAATTGGGGATTATGTTCTTTTAAAAACCCACGAAAAATCTAGTGAACTGAACCATGAAATTTCTAAATTTAAATATATTTATAATGGACCGTATATAATACAGAACATTCCACACGATAATGCTTACTACCTGATCTACCCAAAATCCAAAAGACCTTTAGGTATAAGAAACGTTGTGGGCCTGAAATTGTATGTTCCTAGGAGTGAGTAACCTAAGTACAATCAGAAAGCAATCTGCAGTAAATGTGCTGGATCTAATGCTGAAACTATTTTATTCCAAATGTAACAAACCTCTGTAAATGTATGTATACCAATGTCAGTGTGCTAATGTACTTATGTGAGTTTCAGATTACCAAATGTACTATGAATGTAAAGATGTATGGAGAAAAGGGCTGAAAAGAAAGGGTAAATGGTGCAAGCCAAATAAAAGATGGGACTGTCAAAAATCAAAGTGGGCAGTATATGAGTCATAATATAAAGGACTGCCAAACACCAACACACAACCAGATAAATAGTCAAAAAAGAATTGTAAGTGTGGTGCAGGAGATGTGATAAAATGATGCGAAATGGACTGCCCAAATCTGAATAATAGGCAGCAAAAGATATGTAGTGATTTTTCTAAATATTATTGTGTGTTTATTAGTAAATAAGGAAATGGACTGCTATTCAATGCAAGCAGTAACAAATTGTTTTATAGTGTATATAGGTGTTTATATCTGCTTTATTGTTAAGTGTTAGTGTTCCAGAATTTGAAATTATTTCTTTGAGAAATTTAATAAAAAATGAGTAATTTGCTATTTAAATCATGTTGTGATAGGAGGTTGGACTGTGCCAAAGGCACTTAAGCAAACGATAGGTAAATGTTCTTGATATGTTAAAAAGTATAGACCTAGATAATGTGAGTGAAAGGAAGTTTGTGGTATAAACTTTTATGATGACACATTCATGCAAAGATTCAGAACCCCTGTATAAATATAAAGTTCAGTGTTCCCATCAAATTTGCACTTAGTGAAATTTACTGGAAGCAGGGGCATGTGTAACAACAACAACGTTGTACTATTGTACATATAATATTTTTTTCCTCTGATTTTTCGATAAACTTGAGTAATTGATGTTCTGCTTTCATCTCTTTTTTGTTTCAGGCCATTATGCTAAAGAAACTGCAAACAATTTTCGATGTGAATATTAATGTTTATGTCAAATTTCAAGCAATATTGTAATAGAATTGAAGTGTAACAAACGTTGAATCTATTGTAACATTTTTAAAATTGTAATTGTGCGTCTGGTCCATGCGTAGGCAATGTATTAGAATATGTAGAATGCAAAACCTCTGGTGAATACACTGTCTGTAGGCGAGCAGTAAAAGGTGGACGGCAGGCGAGCGCGGGAAAATGCACACGGGCGCTGCACGGCATAACGGGCTCAGCAGTGGTAGTCGGAGGTGGGCATTGGTCTGAGCAACACGTTCTGGAGCGAGGAGGCTCTCCTGGAAGACGTAGTTTCATTGAGCCTCGGATATGCCGTTCTGACGCCTATACAGCATGGCAAAATCTCATGGGCACTAAATGGAAAAGTATTGCGACGCTATGAAGAAGTAAAGTGCCGATACATCAAGAGCCATTGCTGTGGTTGTATGTGTGCTCTGTGCCTCGCCATCTCGCTGCCCGCCAACCGCCGCATCGATACGAACAGGTTGAAACTTTTAGTACTGTATTTGTGTGGACCAGTGTTACTTTTGTTCCATACTGTTCAATAACAACTTAAATTTTACCAGAACTGTCCTATCATTTAATTATCCTCACAACTAACCTAGCCAGGGTCCTTTCCAAATGTTGTGCAATCCAAGTGTCCCGAGATGAAAAATTAAAGTTTGTGTTAATAATAATTACCTGCAGACCTAGCTATGTTAGAATGATGTTTAAAGAACTTTTTTTGTTAATGAACAAATAGACGAATAACAAAGGTCTGACAAAGTTGGAAGATAATTTTGATATTGATTTAGTAATGAAGTTTAATTATTTCAAGACAGATATAATGGTATTTAAATGAGCAGGAAATAAGATAAAAAGAGTAGTAACTCATATAGTGGAAATTTTGAGCGCACAATGATTTCAGTAATTTAATTTTTTTTATACAGTGATCATAACAGTTTCAGGGTCCCCCCCCCCCTTTTTTTTATTAATTTGAATTCTGAAGTGTTCTAAATTGATTTGACCAGCAAGGTCAAAGCCAAAATAGAAACCAAAATTTATCAGTGTTTTACCTTTATCAAAATTGACAGTGTGTGTGTGTGTGTGTGTGTGTGTGTGTGTGTGTGTGTGTGTGTTTCGAAAGCGCTATTTCTAGGGTAACCCATGCCCGATTTTAATCAGATAAATAGACAGTACGAAGTTTTATAGTAAACATTATAGTGTAATGTTATGTATTTATGGTTTATCCATATTAGTACAGAAAGTGAAATTATCAGTTCAGTGGATTTTCTGGTTCTAAAATTTACCATATTATGCAGTGTTACTGCGTGTTGTTTTGCACGAACGTACATCAACTTGTACAGGGAAGAAACTCAGTTAATGCCTAATTAGGCTGGTGACCGTATTGTTAACAAATTGGTATCATCTTCTGTGTTGTTTCTTGTCCGTCCTGACGTGTAGTTGCATTTCGGTCTTGCTTGACGTGTCATTGTTATTACAGAGTGGATGTAAGTCTGATTTGCCTCCATTCAGGTACACGCGGTCAATATCTATACAAAAATCCTTTCTCACAAGGTGAAGCCCGTCAACTTACTATAGCACAGGCTTTAAAGAGTATCGCGTGGGACACACGTGCGCGTTACAACTGGACAACCGGCCATTCACCCATGAACTATTTCATTACTTTTCCTGTTCTAATCTGTGTAACTTTGTTCCGTTCTTTCCAACATTCTTTCCAACACAAAGTCCTGTATAGCATTCTTTTTTTGTTGATTCTCCCAGTAGAAAGTGCATTGTACCTCTTGCCTCCTCTCATTTTTTTCATGTACCTGGACAATTATTCTCATTCTTGTTAATTACCTACTGTTTCTCTACCTCTGATTTTCTATGCCATTTCTTTCTCTGTATGCCAGATCAAATATCAGTATTTTATAATGACATCTCACCTCGTGCATACCAAAAAATAGAAAGTTTCCTTAAATTGTATTGCTATACATACTCATCAACAAAGGATTGATCTTGTACGTATGTATTGCTTCAATCAGGCAATCACCACCACCTTACAAGATACGTTTACTGAGAAAAACACAGGTTTACATTAACTGTCCTCACAAATGCTATGGGATGGACCTCTGTTTCAAGTACAGACCTGCTACAGTGCATCAGCAGCTGATGTGCCGTGTAGTTTTATAAATTGGTTGCTTTTCAGAATTGTTTTTAAAGAACCATTTTAATTTGAATTCTTCTTTTGTTGGTCCATGTCTGTGTAAAGCAATATGGGACTTTGGGTTCACCTTGATGCAAGCATTTTTTGTTTTTAATTCTGCAAACCGATTTTGGCAAAATGCCGCCACCTTCAGTCAGTTTCACTATTCTTTTTGATTTATAATGATTGTATATTTCTGTATTTGTTGTGGTTTTTCAGCATGTTGCTGCACACCAAATTTGTTGATAGACTTAAGTTGCCCCTAAAATCTCAGAAAAAGCATGACTTTCATTTTGACAGTAATTCAAATAATACGCCGTCTTGCTCGAGAGCAAAACCACGACAAATACAGAAATATGCGGTGACTATAATGTCAAAAGAATAAACAAACTTACTGGAAGGTGGCAGTATTTTGCCAAAACTAGTTTGAGAAATTAAAAACAAATCATCTGTTAATAAAATGCAGAAATGTACTTAATGTCTAGGAACAACAATACATACTTAGAACTCAATACACTGGAGATAAGGAGAGTTTTTACAGAGTGAGATTACAAAATGGCAAAACAGCAAATGATATGTTAGTCTCTATGGAAACTAAAGACTATAACATACTTGATATTAATCTTATTGCTTTTGTAGATTTTTATCCTCAAACACTCAAATTTTAAGCTATTCTTCATCAGAAATATTCTCTTGTGTGTGTAGGGGTTCCTGGATTTTATCTTTATATTATTCATGTGCATCTTATAAGGTCAGACTGGGAGAAAAGTATTCTGAATTTCATAGTTCACTCTTAAAAAATGAACTCAACCAGTGAATCTGTTGTTAAAACATATACTGAACCAACAAATCTTTTGTGTCACTCCTTACGCTTCTTAATCTACTTTCATGTTATGTCCACCTTGCTTCTTGTCTCTATTTTCAGCTGAAGAATTTTACTGCATTACGTTTAGTGTAGTACTGACATGCTTAACTGATAATCACAAAGTCAAACAAATAATTTTTCTAAAAACTCTGAACTCTGAACAGAGTAACTTTAAAAATGCCTCCTCATTGTTACTTCATCCTCATTATCTGTGTGATAGTTACTGGTCCCAGTTGTTGATCTTTGCTACTGTGAAACACATCTTTTCTACTGAGCAAGCGCCCATAGCTCTTATGGTATGCATTTTAGAACCCAGGTTTACTAGGCTTTTTTGCTTCACATCCCTGAATACTTTATCATTATTTTAAGCATCTGATGCATCAGCCTGTACATCTTGTTGAATTTAGTTTACTTACCCCTCATAACTCTTCATCGTGGCATATGCACAAATAAAAATAATTGGTACAATAAACACCATTCTGAACTTATGCGCCATTGTATTTGAAATGTCCCTCCTTTTTTCTTCAGGTAATACTTTAAGCACAGAGATTCACTATGGTCCAGAGCACACATTCATCTGTAACTCCCTTATCAGCAGCTGGGCAAGTCAGTTCACAAGTTGGTAGAAGGCATCAGTCAATAAGACCTTGCCTAGTAAAATACTGTGGTGTTCAGATCAAACACCAGGTTGATGACAGCTTCATCTTTTTTAACTGATATTTAAAAGAGAGGGTCTCTTCTTATATGGGGTACCGCAGGAGGAAAGTTCAATATTCAGGGCTATAACGCGAACAGTCATTTGAAGCAAAAAACTCTAATAAACATGGGCTCTAAAATTCATACCTTAAGAGGTATGAGCAATTGTTGATCTTTGCTACTGTGAAACACATCTTTTCTGCTGAGCAAGTGCCCATAGCTCTTACGGTACGCATTTTAGAACCCAGGTTTACTAGGCTTTTTTGCTTCACATCCCTGAATACTGATCATTCCTCCTGGGACAAACAGTATATATTGTTCCTACATGTTTGTTATTCCTCTATATTTTTTGCACCTTTATCATTTAGCTCCTGCATTGAAACAATTAGTTAGCAAATGTGGTATGTAGTTTGTGGAAGTTTAGTCTCTCTGAGAAAAGACTATAGCAAATGAAACCAGCAGCAATGGGATAATGACTAATGGAGAATGTTTCAAAGTGACCCATTTTTGCAGACGACATTGCCTTATTGGACAGAAACTAAGATGGGCAATGGAAGATGCTTCTCTCAGCAATCAAAATTTTAATATCGAAATATGAAATGAAGATCAAAAGAAGTAAAGTAAAACTCATGAACTGCACAATAGGTGGAAAAAACAATTGTGGACCTTGAAAGTGAAAGCAGGCAAAAGGGACCACCTTCAGATACCTGAGGAGTTGTATCACAGCAGACAGTAGAAGTACAATAGAAGTCACAGCTAGAATAGCCCAGGTAAAACAACCACTTATTTAGAAAAGAACACTTTGACATCAAACAGTGCACTAGGAAACAATTCTAAAAAAGCTACATTTTGACCAAATACATGTATGGGGCAAAAACTTTGATAATGAGGAAAGTGGAAAAGAAAAAAGTTGCAAGCTTTTAAGATGTCGTGTTAGAAGAAAATATTGAAGATTCCTGGGACTGACAGAGCCTCAAATAAAGAAGTGTAAAACAGAGCAGGAGAGACAAGGAACCAATGCAATATGGTCAACACTGGAAGGACAATCACTGTTAACCTCCTACTATACCATTCATCATAGTTAACTTCTAAGATTGAAGGAATGATGGATGGAAAAAAAACTGAGAGAACCAGACAGCCAGGAGTTCATGACTGAAATTAAACTAGCAGAAGATACAAGAGCATCAAAGGGCTAGCATCAAGAATAGTGGAAGTACAAGTGAGCCCACCAACTTTCAGGTTGGGAAGCAAAATAAGAACAGAGTTGTTATGGGAATCATTAGTCCTCCCTCTTATTTTCTATAAGATGGAACAAATAGTACATTTCACACTGCTCTGCCCTTCACTGAACTGTCACACCATGCTTCATGAGATGTAGCTGACAGATTGTGTGCATACAGGTACTGTGTGATTGTCTGCACTTCATATGGGGTGGGGTATACATTTTATTTACCATAAACACCACTTGCCACCATCAAGCTTCTGCTTCACAGTTGTTTTTAACAAAGGCATTCTGATCTGCTGATATGTCCAAATATTCATGCGACAACGACACAGCTGCAGCATAAATTGCAAACAAAACTTATTTTCTGGATACTCTCTGCAAGATGGGAAATGATTTACATAAAACAAAAAGAAAAAAAGTGTTATTAATTGCACATTGTGCAACATAAATATTTAAGACTTTTTATAAAACCGTTGTCACTTGCAGAATCAAATGCCTTAGACAGAACACACAAAATTAAGATTGATGATAATTTTTGTGTGGCTGGTGAATTGGTAGATGGCATTTTTGGTGGAAATGCTCTTCCTGAATGCAAATGCTGAATTTTTCAGGGTCTTATTTTGTAGATATACTCAACCATTAATGAGTACATTAACTTTCAAAAACTTCTGACGAACATGTTAACAGACACATTCAAAAAACATTGGTCTCAACACATTTCACATAGAGCACACATATTCACTTGATATTACCAATAGCTCAGTTTAATTTATTTGTACTACGTGATGGGTAGATCACATAACTAATGAGGAGGTACTGAATAGAATTGGGAGAAGAGGAGCTTGTGGCACAACTTGACTAGAAGAAGGGATCGGTTGGTAGGACATGTTCTGAGACATAGAGGGATCACCAATTTGGTATTGGAGGGCAGCATGGAGGGTAAAAATCGTAGAGGGAGACCAAGAGATGAATACACTAAACAGATTCAGAAGCATGTAGGCTGCAGTAGGTACTGGGAGATGAAGAAGCTTGCACAGGATAGAGTAGCATGGAGAACTGCATCAAACCAGTCTCAGGACTGAAAACCACAACAACAACATGTATTAACTTTAGATTCCCATACAATATAAATGTGAAAATAGTGGGCAATAGATGTTGTACTTGTAATGTGTAAGAAAACGATTATCAAAATAGATAAAACTTTTAGTACATTTTTCTTTACTGATGTCTTTATTACAATCTTCTAATTTTAGGAATAATTGCCAACATTTTTACATATCCTGGTAAAACCCTAACTGGTCATTTTGAAAAATCCCTTAACAATCGCTTTATTGTGTCCTTTTTCTGAAGAAAAACCATTATTACTGTCAACAGTATTATGAAAAGTATGGATTGCTACTCACCACATAGAGGCAGCACCGAATAAGAGATAGGCACAATGGAAAGACTAGTAAATATTTAAGTTTCTGACAAAAGGCTTGTTTGGAAATAGAAAGCACACACACATTCACACAAGCACAACTCACACATACGGTCATTGTCTCTGACCACTGCGGCCTGGAATTGCATCTGATGTTAGTAGATTTTCCAGGGTGGGCGGTGCAGGTAAGGAGGAGGCATGGAGTGGGGAAAGGGAGGCGTAGACGGGTAGGAGTGGGGAGGGGGGGGGGGGGAGAGATGTTGCTCTGCCTGTGAGAGCATGCAGGGAGAGGAGAAAGGAGAGAAGTAGAGAAGAGGAAGAGACTAGTGGGTGCACTGGTGGAATGAAGGTATGTATACTGCTGGAGTGGGAGCAGTGCAAAGGGGATAAGTAGGTGGAGCGCTGGGACTAGTAAGGCTCATATCCCTGCAGTAGACCTAGGTGCAAGACCTATCCCATGCATCTTCCCACCACCAATTACTCCAGTCGTGCCACAGGCCCCTCCTACCCAATCAAAGGCAGGGCTACCTGTGAAAGCAGACACATGACCTACAAATTAAGTTGCAATCACTGTGCTTCTTTCTTCATGGGCACAACCAATTAACAGCTTGTCTATTTGTGTGATCGCCACTGCCAAACTGTGGCCTAGAGATAGCTGGACCAATCAGTTGCTGAATACGCTCCCCAACATGGTATGCTTCACTTCAATGAGTGCTTCACAGCCTGGGCCATCTGGATCCTTCCTACCAACAGCAGCTTTTCTGAACTATGAAGGTGGGAACCTTCGCTACAACATATCATTCATTCCCACAAGCTGCCTATCCCCTTCCCCCCTTCCATTCCAGCACTACATATGCCTTCATTCTGTCTTTTCCCCTTTTCTACTTCTCTCCTCTCCCTGCGTGTTTTTCCCACCCCCACCCTGCTACCTCTCCCCTTCCCCAACCCATGCCTCCTCCTTACCGCCGCCCTGTATTGCTGCTCACGTCAGATGCAGTTTCAATCTGTAGTCTGGCCAAAGAGGCCAGTGACAGTGGCCATGTATGTATGAATCACACCTGCGTCTGTGCGTGTGTGTGTGTGTGTGTGGGGGGGGGGGGGGGGGGGGGGGGGGGATGTGTGTGTGTGCATTTTATTTTTGAAGAAGGCCTTTTGGCCACAAGCTTAAATGTTTAGCAGTCTTTTCATAGTGCCTGTCTGGGGCTCAATGCTTCATGCATGCGGCAAGTAGCGATCGATTCTTTCATAATGTTGTTGTTATTTCATCCTCGACTT
Organism: Schistocerca piceifrons; assembly: GCF_021461385.2. NCBI lineage: Eukaryota > Metazoa > Arthropoda > Insecta > Orthoptera > Acrididae > Schistocerca > Schistocerca piceifrons. The sequence goes on from NC_060140.1 coordinate 952,017,037, forward strand.
TCTATTGATTCATTATTGTTGTCAGCTAATCATTCTGCCTAAAAAAGAACCAAACTTTTGATTAGTGTTATTTTTTTGCATAACAAACAAATATCGTGCTGTATGAGTATTTCCTTTGTTGGTCAGTAAATGGTAATCAGGATTCTGCTGGTACCTCCTTGTAAAATACAAAATAATATGCCAGGAGTACAACTATAAAATTATTACTTTTATCATTCCCTGAGTGTTGGTCCCTTTGTGCAGAATACTCTTATCAACTGTAAATGTCACAGAAATATAAATCAATACAAGTTATCCACCAAGTGCAACGTAACAGACATAAAAAGCAATAAAAAAATTTCAATATGGACACCAAGAACAATTTATACAGCCAGTGGGACAGGATGGATTCTTGTGTAGTATTGATAATTTTATTGGGTACTTACTGTTAACGGTTGAAGTTCACATGCAAACGGGTTGAAAGTTTTAGAGCCATCATCACAGTAATCATTGAATTCATATTCCATATCTGGAAACTGAAAACACATTTAAATTAGCACAATAATTAGTCATAATGTTTATAAAAAGTACACAATGGTTAACTTTTTTACAATATAGCAGATTTTGGAAAATATCAGAAATGACAGAAGGCAGTAAAGGATGAGCCTAATATTGGTATGTATGATGAGTGATGATGAGTGTATAGGATGACTGCAAGAGAAGGCTTTATTGGATGGTTAACATCAGTGCTAACAAAACAATACAAAGAGTTGTGACAATGGAGACTGCTGGATAATTGGACAAAATTGCTTGATAGTTTTTACCGAATAGTGTAGTGCATGTGTGAGATTGTTGCACTAGATCAAACATTTATTGTGAAGTTCTGAGCAGAATAAATGTCAGCATAGGGAATCCTACAAAATAAATTCCTATAGCAAAATAGTCAAGTTCAGACAAACTGGAAACAAAACGAATGGCTAACATGACAGTATACTACGGCACACTGCACCAAAGACTCAGGAGGTTTCTTGCGTTTCAAAGACAAACAAATTATTCATGTTCACTGGTCATTTTTTCCGAAGATATAATGCAAGGGTTTGTGTTACTGCAAAGAAACACAAATATTAAGATGCCTGCACCAACTTTGAAAAATAATTATTCCTTTGTGTATGTGTGTGCTTGTGGGTGTTTTAATGCAAACAACAAAGTAATGGTCCTTTCAGTTTTATTTTCTGTTTATTTCTAAAACTTTTATTTGGCTCTAAACTTTTGATTACTGTTTTGGTAGGATTTTAACATAATTCACAAACACATTGAAACAGTATCTTTGGGTTTGTTATGTAAGTTTTAGAAAAAGTAGAGTGTGCTATACATTTGTATGTCATTAAGCTGAAGAGACAGTGGTCAAAATTCTTGAAGATCTTTAATTTTTCCTGGACACTTTTGCATAATCTGAAAGAGTTACTGGGTATGAAAAGAAGTTCTGACACAGTAGACATGTCACAGAATAAAAATAATCACTACTCTAAATTGTAATCTTGCTTCTTACTCAGACCAGAAAAATAAATTAGTACTATAGCAGAGCATATGAGGAAAGATGGAGTATAAAACCAAGTAACAGCCCATAATGCTGTTGTTTTCTCATCCTCGACTTTCTATTGTTTCATTATTGTTGTCAGCTAATCATTCTGCTAAAAAGAACCAAACTTTTGATAAGTGTTAGTTTTTTTGCATAACAAACAAATATTGTGCTGTATCAGTATTTCCTTTGTTGGTCAGTAAATGGTAATCAGGATTCAGCTGGTACCTCCTTGTAAAATACAAAATAATATGCCAGGAGTACAACTATAAAATTATTTACTTTTATCATTTCACCTTTTTTTAAATAAAAAAAGGCTAAAACACCATTATCTACACTGAGAAAACAGCAGCAGAACTTAACATGTGAGACAAACCATGACTGTTACCCACTAAATGGAGTCCATTAAAGAATGAAGTTTCTATTCAGCCACTTGTCAATCAGTCTGATGTGGAAATACAAGGCAACAAAATAAAAACTGAAGTTTTAAATTTCGTATTAAAAAAAAAAAAAAAAATCAATCATGCTGGAGCATGATACTGACGTATCATCATTTGAATGTTGCAGTGACTGCTGTATGGAGGACATAGAAAACTCAGTTAGCCAATTTTGTTGCACAATATCCTGCGAACCACGGATGAAGTGCAACAAGCAGATTCCACACACCTAGATTTCTGGAAAGCATTTAACACAGTGGAATAATGCAGACTTTTGATGAATGTCTGAGAATATGGGATAGGTTTTCATACATGTAGGTGGCTCCAAGATTTGTGTCCTGGGTGGTGAGAGTTCATAAGAGAAGAGGGTATTGTCAGGAGTGCCCCATGGAACTATGACAGCACTGCTTTTGTTTTGGGCGCTGATGACCACGCTGTTTAGCGCCTGAAAACCTCAAACCACACACACACACACACACACACACACACACACACACACACACACACCTTTTGTTCTCTATGTACATGAACAATCTGTAACTCTTTGCTAATAACACTACAGTGCACTGTGAAGTATTGTCATTGGTTGACTTTAGGAGCATGCGGGATGACTTCGATAGAATTTTTGTTTGATGTGATAAATGACAGCTTGTGTTGCATGTGGCAAGATGTAAATAATGCAGATGAGTAGAAAAAATACTCCTTTAATGTTCGGATAGAGTATTACTGGTGTGCTGCTCGACGCAGTCATGTTGATTAAACATTTGCATGTAATGTTCCAAAGTGGCATGAAATGGAACAAGTGAGGATGAATGGCTGACTTCAATATATTGGCAGAATTCTAGGAAAATGTAAGCCATCCACAAAGGAGACTGCATACAGAACTCTTGTATGACCCACTCATGAGTACTGCTTGAGTATTTGGCATCCCAACTAGGCCGGATTAAAGAACGACATCGAAACAATTGACTTGTGCTGCTAAATTTGTTACCAGGAAATAATACCCTGTGAAATCAAATGTGAATTCCTGAAGGGGAGACTATACTTTTTTGTGAAACACCATTGAGAAAGTTTAGAGCACTGTTATTTTAGGCAGACTGCAAAACAACTCTATTACCACCAAGTCTCGTGTAAGAACTGTGAAGACAAGGTAAGAGCAATCCCTGAATATGGAAGTAAATAGGAATATAAAAAAAGGGAGGAAGGTTTATCTGTTTAGCAGGAGTAAAATGAGGCAGATTGCAGACTACCTAACAGATCAAAACGAAAATTTCTGTTCTGACACTGACAATGTTGAGTGTTTATGGAAAAAGTTCAAGGCAATCGTAAGATGTGTTTTAGACATGTATGCGCCGAGTAAAACTGTGAGGGATGGGAAAAACCCACCTTGGTTCAACAACAAATTTAGGAAACTACTGCAAAAGCAAAGAGAGCTTCACTGCAAATTTAAACACAGCCAAAACCTCTCAGACAAACAGAAGCTAACCGATGTCAAAGTTAGCATAAGGAGGGCTATGCGTGAAGCGTTCAGTGAATTCGAAAGTAAAATTCTATGTACCGACTTGACAGAAAAATCCTAGGAAGTTCTGGTCTTACATTAAATCAGTAAGTGGATCAAAAAAGGATATCCAGACACTCTAGGATGATGACGTCATTGAAATAGAGGATGACACGCGTAAAGCTGAAATACTAAACACCTTTTTCCAAAGCTGTTTCACAGAGGAAGGTCGCACTGCAGTTCCTTCTCTAAATCCTTGCATAAATGAAAAAATGGCTGACATTGAAATAAGTGTCCAAGGAATAGAAAAGCAACTGAAATCACTCAACAGAGGAAAGTCCACTGGACCTGACGGGATACCAATTCGATTTTACACAGAGTATGTGAAAGAACTTGCCCCCCTTCTAACAGCCATGTACCGCAAATCTCTAAAGGAACAGAAGGTTCCAAATGATAGGAAAAGAGCACAGGTAGTCCCAGTTTTCAAGAAGAGTCGTCGAGCATATGCGCAAAACTATAGCCCTGTATATCTGACATAGATCTGTTGTAGAATTTTAGAACATGTTTTTTGCTCATGTATCATGTCATTTCTGGAAACCCAGAATCTACTCTGTAGGAATCAACATGGATTCCAGAAACAGCAAGCGTGTGAGACCCAACTTGCTTTATTTGTTCATGAGACCCAGAAAATATTAGATACAGGCTCCCACATAGATACCATTTTCCTTGACTTCCAGAAGGCGTTCGATACAGTTCCACACTGTCGCCTGATAAACAAACTAAGAGCCTACAGAATATCAGACAAGCTGTGTGGCTGGCTTGAAGAGTTTTTAGCAAACAGAACACAGCATGTTGTTCTCAATGGAGAGACATCTACAGACGTTAAAGTAACCTCTGGTGTGCCACAGGGGAGTGTTATTGCTTTTCACAATATATATAAATGACCTAGTAGATTGTGTCAGAAGTTCCAATCGGCTTTTCATGGATGATGCTGTAGTATACAGAGAAGATGTAGTATTAGAAAATTGCAGTGAAATGTAGGAAGATTTGCAGCGGATAGGCACTTGGTGCAGGGAGTGGCAACTGACCCTTAACGTAGACAAATGTAATGTATTGCGAATACATAGAAAGAAGGATCCTTTATTGTATGATTATATAATATTAATTGTTGGTAAGGCGGGTGCCAGGTTGAGATTCATTGGGAGAGTCCTTAGAAAATGTAGTCCATCAACATAGGAGGTGGCCTACAAAACACTCGTTCGACCTATATTTGAGTATTGCTCATCAGTGTGGGATCCATACCAGGTCGGGTTGACAGAGGAGATAAAGAAGATCCAAAGAAGAGCGGCACGTTTTGTCACAGAGTTATTTGGTAAGCGTGATAGCATTACGGAAATGTTTAGCAAACTCAAGTGGCAGACTCTGCAAGAGAGGCGCTCTGCATCGCGGTGTAGCTTGCTGTGCAGTTTTTGAGAGGGTGCGTTTCTGGATAAGGTATCGAATATATTGCTTCCCCCTACTTATACCTCCTGAGGAGATCACAAATGTAAAATTAGAGAGATTCGAACGTGCACAGAGGCTTTCCGGTAGTCATTCTTCCCGCGAACCATACGCGACAGGAACAGGAAAGGGAGGCAATGACAGTGGCACGTAAAGTGCCCTCTGCCACACACCATTGGGTGGCTTGCAGAGTAAAAATGTAGATGTAAATGTAGATGTATGGAAGCACACAGATGGTCATTTTTCCCGCATTCCATCTGTGAGTGGAATAGGAAAGGGAATGACTAGCAGTGGTGCAAGGTTTGTGGAGTATGTATGCACACATAGTTAATAGAATAATGTAAACATGGACATAACTTAGTTCTCATATGGTGGACATAGAGGAGTTATGAGCACAGTTTAAACAGATGTTTAACATAAATGGCTCTTCTCTACAGCCAACCTTAAATGTTCATTCCATTCCATGTCGCTTTGGAACGTCAACATTACACCTAGATATTTAATCAAATTGACTATGTCAAGCTGCATACCACCAATACTGTGTATGAACATACTAATCTGTATTAACTTACATTTTTATGCATTTAGAGTAAGCTGCCATTCACTACAACTACACCAAATAGAAATTTTGCCCAAGTCATCCTGTATCCACCTATAGTTATCAAACGATGACACTTTCCCATACTCTACAGAGTCACAAGCAAATAGCTGCAGATTGCTGCTCACTCTAACTGGTAGATCATTATGTGTGTAGAAAACAGGAGTGCTGTAACACTTCCCTGGTGCATTTCTGATGATATATTTTTTTCTGATGAACACTCACCACCCAGGACAACATACTGGATTCTTCAACTTTTATAGTCCTGTCTTCCTCAGTTGCATGTAATATTACGGTATATTAATAATTTTTACTTATGAACCGTCTGACAGCAACTGAATAAAACACAATTTTAGTGCCATACGCGTTTCGCCTTTATTTTCTGCAAGGCATCATCAGTGGCCTGGAATATGTACATATGTTAGCTATTTTATTTACATTTTTGTCATTGTGCCTATAGGTTATAAACAGTTCTGGTGGTTGGTATTTCCTATTAAGTAGTAATGTTTTGAACTGTACTTACAGGTTGCGTAATATGTAGGAAATTGTCCATGCAACCTGTAAGTACAGTTCAAAACATTACTACTTAATAGGAAATACCAACCACCAGAACTGTTTATAACCTATAGGCACAATGACAAAAATGTAAATAAAATAGCTAACATATGTACATATTCCAGGCCACTGATGATGCCTTGCAGAAAATAAAGGCGAAACGCGTATGGCACTAAAATTGTGTTTTATTCAGTTGCTGTCAGACGGTCCATAAGTAAAAATTATTAATATACCGTAATACTGGATTCTATTACTTAACAAGTCTTCGGGCCACTGACATTTCCGAGCACCTATTCCAGACATCCATTAACATTCTGCAGTGTGGCACTGTGTCAAATGCTTTCCAAAAAACCAGGAATCTGGATTGTTCCTGTTGCCCTACATGCACGGTTTGCATGATATTGTGTGTGAAAAGTGCAATTTCAGTTTTGCACAGGTGATGATTTCTATATCCCTGTTGATTTTTGGATAGAAATGCAGAAAACCTATGTTAAAGATGTTGTTGTTGTGGTCTTCAGTCCTGAGACTGGTTTGATGCAGCTCTCCATGCTACTCTATCCTGTGCAAGCTTCTTCATCTCCCAGTACCTACTGCAACCTACATCCTTCTGAATCTGCTTAGTGTATTCATCTCTTGGTCTCGCTCTACGATTTTTACCCTCCACGCTGCCCTCCAATGCTAAATTTGTGATCCCTTGATGCCTCAAAACATGTCCTACCAACCGATCCCTTCTTCTAGTCAAGTTGTGCCACAAACTTCTCTTCTCCCCAATCCTATTCAATACCTCCTCATTAGTTACGTGATCTACCCATCTTATCTTCAGCATTCTTCTGTAGCACCACATTTCGAAAGCTTCTATTCTCTTCTTGTCCAAACCAGTTATCGTCCATGTTTCACTTCCATACATGGCTACACTCCATACAAATACTTTCAGAAACGACTTCCTGACACTTAAATCTATACTCGACGTTAACAAATTTCTCTTCTTCAGAAACGATTTCCTTGCCATTGTCAGTCTACATTTTATATCCGCTCTACTTCGACCATCATCAGTTATTTTACTCCCTAAATAGCAAAACTCCTTTACTACTTTAAGTGTCTCATTTCCTAATCTAATTCCCTCAGCATCGCCCGATTTAATTTGACTACATTCCATTATCCTCGTTTTGCTTTTGTTGATGTTCATCTTATATCCTCCCTTCAAGACACTGTCCATTCCGTTCAACTGCTCTTCCAAGTCCTTTGCTGTCTCTGACAGAATTACAATGTCATCGGCGAACCTCAAAGTTTTTCCTTCTTCTCCATGAATTTTAATACCTACTCCGAATTTTTCTTTTGTTTCCTTTACTGCTTGCTCAATGTTAAAGATATGGGTTTGTAATTTTGTGAGTGCTTTCTTTCACATACTCCTTATATACAAGAGTTCCTGACTTTTTTTTCCATTCACTTGAGGCTTTCCAATTGGCGAGAGATTTGTAACAGATTTAAGCTAAGTAAGGGACTAGTGCTGAAGAGTACACTTTGTACAACCAAACTGGAATTCCTTCTGGACTTGGCAACTTATTTGTTTTTAACTCTTTCAGCTGCTTTTCAATGCCAGGGATGCCTGTGTCTTTGTGTTCCATAAAGGAGTTTGTGTGTACAAGTAACTAAATAAAATAGAAGCCTCCAACTCGCCTAGTGATTTTACATAGGACCAGAATTTTATAGGATTCTCTGCAATACCTTTCACTAACATACGACAGTAGAAGTTGAATGCTTAGCACATCAATCTTTTTATAGCTACGCTTTAAGACTAACTTTGGATCAGCTATAAATATATGTTCATGGCAGTGCAGTAGTTGACCTAGTTACTTCCACATTACTACTATTCTGTGACAGATTTATTGGAGCTATCTGCTGTAACACCTGCTTGGTTGATGTTTGAAGTGAATCTGTACATTTTTAAGCTTGTGTTATTATTTTACGTTGTTGATTAGGCCTGTTGTTTCGATATTTTAACAAAGAAGTTTGAACTATAATATGTGTAGCAGTTACATTATTTTTTCAAATGTGATGATAAGTTCTTAAGTGACTAGGAAAATAGTGAAAGAATGCAAAGGGATCCAGACAGTTGTTCAGTTTGCTTATTTCCATTGACTATACTAGTGACCTCTCACTATGAAATGGAATAAGCCAGTTTTATAGCTACAATTCATATTTCTTGGTGAATAATATGGCAACATAAGCTAATTTAATTATATATTTTCCGATTTAACTTAACTATGTTCAATCTCTCAATCTCTCTCTCTCTCTCTCTCTCTCTCTCTCTCTCTCTCTCTCTCTCTCCAACCCCCCACCCCCCAATCAATACCATTACACATTCAGAAATTCTTCTATGGAGTTATGCAATGAGGGGGAGTTATCAAGTAAACATCAGATATTTTAATTCCAATTTGCATCTCTATTTAACAAAAAAAAAAAAAATTTTAGCTTCTTTGAAAACTAAAATAAAAATTGGAATTCAGGTAATCAATGTGCTAAGAAACATGACCTTAATGGACATCTAGATAGCAGATAAAAAATGTTCACTAAAGAAAAACTGTATGAAATAAATCAGACACTTTGCTGTCATGTAACAGTTACTGATATTGCTGTAACACTGATGCATGCATGTATGGAATCTAAATTAGTGAATTTAACAGTTTAGTTCATTCATTTTATTACTGTCCACATCATTCCTAATGCTCGGATATTTTAATAATAACTTTGGAAAGCAAAATAAGGGAGGAATGTTTTGCCACTTTTTATGTTTAGTACACCTCCATATGTATTTATATCCTCTTAACCCCCTTCCCCATCCACTCGGTCATAAATCACTAGACAACATCATAAATCTATAAAAGGATTGATGTGCAAAACATTCAACTTCCACCATAACGTGTTTCTGAAAGACCTTGACAAGAATCCTAGAAAATTCTGGTCTTATGTAAAATCGCTAAGCATGTCGGAGGCTTCTATTTAGTCACTTGTGGACCAGTCTGAGGTGACAATAGAAACCATTAACAAATAATGACATTTTAAATTTTGTATTTTTAAAAAAAATCATTCAAACAGGAATACTGTGTGGACACACTACCATTTGACAACTGCACAAACTCCCACATGGAACACAAAGACACAGGCATCCCTGGTGTTGAAAAGTCATTGAAAGAATTGAAAACAGGTAAGTAGCATGTCCATAAGGAATCTCAGTCTGTTTATACAGACAGTATTCTTTGGTTTTAGCCCCTTACTTAGCTTGTTTCTGTCACGAGTCTCTCACCTGGTGGACAGTTGCAAGTGACTGAAAAAAATGTAGATGATTCTTGTATATAAGAAGTATGTGAAAGAAAGCACTTGCAAAATTACAAACTCATGTCTTCAATATAGGTTTTCTGCAGAGTTCTTGAGTATAATCTAAGTTCACATACAATAAATTTCCTTGACACAAATAAACACAGATATAGAAATCATTGCCTGTGCAAAACTCAACTTGCCCTTTCCTCACATTTGATCTTGATCCCTCTTCCTCAACCATTTAAGTATATTGTTGCATCCTGAACCACAGTATTTGCCCACTGTATACGTATGCCCCCTTCATCCCTCCCCCCCTTCCATATTCCCCAAAATCATTTGCTTCTCCAAAGAACACCCTCAATTTTGCATTTCTAAATGTAACAAAACAATCTGTATTTGGTTTGGACAGTGATTTTTTTAAAAATATTATTCATCTCACTGTCAACTAATAGCCAGTTGACAACTGAATTCCTGGAGACAGGTCCTATCTCCGGTTATCAAACAACTGAGGAACAGAAATATTTTAGCGACGCATTTCTCAGGTTTTATGTTTCTTTTAATTGCTATGTTCATGTGCCCTGCTTCCTTTATATTCAATTTTAGACCAATCTTTTCACTATCTTTGTGTCCTTTCAATAAGAGTTATGTTATGTTCACTGGGGACCTAGAAACGACAGAGAGGCTCCGTCCCTGCTCCAGCCACAGTGGTCCGCAACCCCACTACAACTACCGCAGTCCACTTCACCCCTCTGCCGCCCCACACCGAACTCAGGGTTATTGTGTGGTTCGGCCCCCGGTGGACACCCCCCCCCCCCTCTCCCCCAGGGAATGTCTCACACCAGACGAGTGTAACCTCTATGTTTGCATGGTAGAGTAATGGTGGTGTACGCGTACTTGGAGAACTTGTTTGTGCAGCAATCGCCGACATAGTGTAGCTGAGGCAGAATAAAGGGAACCAGCCCGCAGTTGCCGAGGTAGATGGAAAACCGCCAAAAACCATTCACAGACTGGCCGGCTCACTGGACCTCGATACAAATCCGCCGGGCGGATTCGTGCTGGGGACCGGCGGTCCTTCCCACCCGGAAAGCTGTGTGTTAGACTGCACGGCCAACCGGGTGGTCAATAAGAGTTAGTCCAAATCATCTTTGTATTCTGTCAGGAGAGAAGTTTTGTTGCCTAACTGACATAAATATTATATCAATTTCTGTAAGTGCCCTCCACCACACACCTTTGGGTGGCTTGCGGAGTATAAATGTAAATGTAGAAGTATGTCTGTGTTACCCAGGCCTGCACATTCCTTGATTGCTTCAAATATGCTGGAGTGCAGGTCGAATATGGTGTAGCCCTGAACTGTGCCCTTTCTGACCCTGAGTTACATAACACTCCCCTGTGGCATTCCTGACAATATCTTTGTCTCTCTACTGAACACTCGCCATCCAAGACAATACACTAGGTTCTACTACTTAACAAGTCTTCGAGCCACACACAAATTTCAACTACATTATGCCTGTCAACATTTCTGAACCTAGTGTACAAAAATTTCTGTTACCTCAGCAATTTCCGAGTATTGTTATTAAACCTCAGTGGGTCTTTTCTGTCCTTAATCCACTTACTTGTCACATATTTGTCCACAGTGATAATAACAAACAGCTTAAACTTTGCCCATAACTCCTCCATGTCCATCATACTGGAACTAAATGATATCCACTCACAGTCCAAGTAGGATTTTAAGAATTGCTTATTTGATTTTTGTATCATAAGAACACTCCCAGCCTCTTGCTGGATTTGTTAACTTCAACAAGCATTGTGGCGATGACGACATCATCATCACTAATCCCTAACTCTATATTGAATCTGTCGAAAGGGTCAGGCCTGTTTGTAGCTGTGAGGTCAAATTATTTCCACTGAGTGTGGACTGTCGAACTAGTTTCCCACAACAGATTTTGGAGTAAGCATTCACAACTACTTTGCAAGCCTGTCAGTCTGTAGCACCTGCAACAAATTCATAAACATCCCATATATGGGTTAAAAGTCGCCACCAACCAATACTGCATAATCTGGGAACTTTGTTGCTACTGACAAGGGACCCCATCGCACCGCCCTCAGATTTAGTGGGAAGATGGCACAGTGGATAGCTAGCCCATCAAAAACTGAACACAGATCAAGCACAAAAACAGGAATAAGGTGTCTTGAATGGTGAATAAAAAAGCAAAATAAAAACAGCGAACGGTCCAAGCTTAATAAGTGCAATACTGAGTGAGACCGAACAGCCGCAGTGTCGTGGTTAAGTGGTCATGGTGTCAGACTGTAAACCAGACGAGACGTGTTTAAAACTCCCTCATGCCATTTATTTTATTTTATTTTTCACAACATTATGAACTGTCCGTCTGGTTATTGAAATGTTTGTTCTCTTTCTGTAGTCTTGGCATTTGTCAAACTATACATTGGTTATAGAATATGAGTCATGAGGTAAGAATATGTTACCGTCGCAAGTAAATGTGATGAATAGTGAGAGCAGGCAAGATACCACTTACACGTTTCACAGAAATGAAAACGACAAATAAACGGCTGTGAACTATGTTACAACAAGGGAATTCAAAAGTCAAAACTTCCAAAACATTAAAAACATAAGTTTTGACAGAGCACAAAGATGCTATGTGTTTGTGAAACTGTTGTGTTAATTTGTTGCAGGTTATGTGACAAACTACTGTTTTCATCATTTTCTTGGGAGTGATCACAATTACATTCATATGAACACCTAAATCAGGCAAGGAGGCATATCTCATTCACTTACCAGACATACAAATTTTGTGCATTGATAAGAGATTCCTATCACATGAAACACATACTGTCGCTAATGCTGTGTGTGACACACCAGATGTGTTCTCCAGTGGAGGATTAGGTTGACTTGTCACCTTGTTACCAAACGTTTGCAGTTCCCATTCGAAACCCACTTCCTTTCGGCAGCTATTGGAATAGTTTTACAGAATCCACTGTCATTACATGTCCCCTACCTTACACCTCACTGTTGCAAATGGATATTACACCATGCCACAGACTCAGATTTGAATACAGCGAACAGGCGTGGGTGGGTGGGTGGTGGTTTTGTGTGTGTGGGGGGGGGGGGGGAGGGGGGTGGGGGAGGAGGAACGGTATGAGGGAGGTTTGAACACAGCTCACCTGCTTCACTGTCCAATACTGTGACCACTTATCCACGACACCATTTCACTTTCAGGCTGCTCAATATTGCACTCCTTGTCCTTGGACCGTTCTGCTCCCTGCTTCTATTTATTTAGTTATTTTCCACAGTTAGTAGACCTTCTTCCTGTTTTCATGCTTGACCTGCATTCAGTTTTTGACGGGCTATCCACTGGGTCACCTTAACACTAAATCTGAGGGGGTTGCGATGAGGAGTTTCCCTTGTGAGCATAGGCATTCTTTGAATTATTCTACACTGAGGTGACATACATCTCAGTATCATTCTGGATCCCCTTTTGCCCAGCACAGTGCATTGGCGTGGACTCAAGAAGTCATTAGAAGTCCCCTGCAGAAATATTAAACCTTGCTGCCTCTATAGCTGTCCATAATTGTGAAAATGCTGCTGGTGCAGGATTTTGTGCATTAACTGATCACTCGATTATGTCCCATAAATGTCTGATGAGATTCATGTCAGGCGATCAGGAAGGCATAATCATTCTCTCAAATTGTTCAGAATGTTCTTCCGACCCGTCGCGAACAACTGTGAGCTGATTACATGGTGCACTGTCACCCATAAAAATTCCTCCATTGCTTGGGAACATGAAGTCCACGAATGGCTGCAAACGGTCTCCAAATAGCCAAACATAACCATTTCCAGTCAATGATCGGTTAAGTTGGACCAGAGGACCCAGTCCTTGGCATATAAACACAGCCCACACCATTATGGAGCCATCACTAGCTTGACAGTTCCTTGCTGACAATGAACCATGGCTTCGTAGGATCTGTGCCAAACTCAAAGCCTACCATCTGCTCTGCCTACCATCTGCTCTTACCAACTAAAATTAGAACTAATCTGACAATGCCCCAGTTTTCCAGTCATCTAGGGCCAACCTGTATGATCATGAGCCCAGGAGAAGTGCTGCAAGCAGTATCATGTAGTTAGCAACAGCACTCGTGTCGGTCACCTGCCGCTATAGCCCGTTAATGACAAATTTCGCCGCAGTGACCTAATGGATACATTCGTGGTACATCCCATACTGATTTCTGTGGTTATTTCACACAGTGTCACTTGTCTGTCAACACTAACACCTTTACGCAAATGTCACTGCCCTCAACCGTTAAGTGAAAGTCGTCGTCCACTGCGTTGTCCGCAGTAAGAAGTATTGCCTGAAATCTGGAACTCTCGGCACACTCTCAACACTGTAGATCTCGGAATATTGAATTCTCTATTGTCTAGCTACAACTACCATTCCACATTCAGTCTGTTAATTTCCACTGTGCTGCCATAATCACGTCGGACATCTTTTCACACGAATCACCGGAGTAAAAATGACGGCTCCACCAATGCTCTGCCCTTTTGTACCTTGTGTATGGAAAGTACTGCCATCTGTGTATGTGCATATTGCTATCCCATGACTTTTTGTCCTTCACTGTATGGACAATTGGCAGATGGCAGCACAACTGTACCAGCAAAGGTGAACCTACTGACAGCAAGTGCACCACAAAATTGTCCACAACAGTGTTACGTCATTTGTGTTAGGCAAGCTCATTTATTGGTGTTGGAGGAACAAGTGTTGAACACTGTCGAATATGACACCACAGTCAGCACCAGACCAGTACCACGGGGTAAGTCAGATGACTGTGTGGAACATTCTCCAAGGCAACTGCCATTATCTATATCATTTACAATGGGAGCAGACCTTATCACCTACAGACTTGCCTCCATGGCAATAGCTTTGTCACTGAGGTGCAGTATCAGCAACTTCTGCAACACCCACTTATAGGCTATGGAGAATCCGTGGCAGCACTGAACCATTGGCATCAGTTTAGCCTCAATGTGTAGGGAGAGATCATTGGCAGCTGCCTCACGGGACTGGTCATCCTTCCACAACACCTTACAGACGAGACATAGCCGTACCTCCACACGTGGCCCTGCCTCTCCTGCCCTGCTGGGAGATGTGCATTTAGTGGTATGAAGGGTAGTGTGGTTACTACGTGATTGTGCTCCAGCTCATTTTCACATTTCCGTGTGGAGGTATCTTGTCGTCAACCTGAGCAGATGGCTCAGATGAAGTTGTCCAGTCGTGTGGCCTGCCCAGTCACCAGACCTCAAGTCTTTAGATCTCTAACTGTGGGCACACCTGAAAGAAGTCAAGCATGAGGAGCCCACCTTGCCTCTTCAGACACTGGACCAATGAATTCATGCCATCTGTGATGCCATGAGGCTGCAGGATGGCATATTCGAGCCTGTGCATCAGTCATTGCTGCATTATGTTTACACACGCTTATAGGCCCACGGTGGCCATTTCTTGTCTAACAGTGGTCTCATTATATCACATTGTGCACTGTATTGTACGGGCTTGATGAATTAATAAATACCCTATTGCATGGACACTGTGCATTTCTGGCCATATGTACACAATGACTTTTTTTGCTCCTTATCTTCTCAGGATTCATTTCCTCCATTCTGTCCCCAGTTAGCAAAGAGACAAAAAGGGGGAAGGTTGCTAACATAAGTCATGACCATGAAGGTGGCAGGATGTGAGGATATTTTGGAGAGCTACTTCCCATCTCCAGAGCTCAAGGAAACTAGTATTGGGTGAGACGATCCAAATGGCCCATGTGGTGCAGCAGACACTTGAGGTCTCTCTAAGTTGTGCTATATGCTCAGTCAGTTTTGTGGTGGTCATTCCTATATAAAAAGCCATCTGTTGAAGACATGTTACATGTTGCTCAGAGTTTGGAGTTGTATGATTTACCAGTGATGAGCTTAGTTTGGACAAGAAGAGAATAGAAGCTTTCGAAATTTGGTGCTACAGAAGAATGTTGAAGATTAGGTGGGTAGATCACGTAACTAATGAGGAGGTATTGAATAAGATTGGGGAGAAGAGAAGTTTGTGGCACAACTTGATTAGAAGAAGGGATCGGTTGGTAGGACATGTCCTGAGGCATCAAGGGATCACAAATTTAGCATTGGAGGGCAGCGTGGAGGGTAAAAATCGTAAAGGGAGACCAAGAGATGAATATGCTAAGCAGATTCAGAAGGATGTAGGTTGCAGTAGGTACTGGGAGATGAAGGAGCTTGCACAGGATAGATTAGCACGAAGAGCTGCATCAAACCAGTCTCAGGACTGAAGACCACAACAACAACAACGAGCTTAGAGTAAGTGGTAGAGGGTGGGTGCATGGGGCATTTACAGTGAGAAAGATTGCGGGGATAGTAACTTTCGGATACGGTTAATAGTCTCAAAATGTCACATGGTTTGACTAGGATATTATGGAGGTTGGGAGGCAGAAGGTGGCAGTAGGTGGTGTGGGAAAGATGTCAGGTAGGGATGATCTCTTCTCATGACTTGAATTGAGGAAGTCATAATCTTGGTGAAATACTTTTTTTTTTTTTTTTTTGAGTTGGGAGCTGTGCTTGTTGGAAGGTGAAAGGGATACACTGTCTGAATTGGTTTGTGGACAACCTCTGTGGGATAGCTGAGGGAGTGGAATGCTTGGAGAGGTCGGTGGTACAGTTGTTGGGGTATCTGGAGTTGGACCAAGTATGTTAGCCACAGATGGCTAGGTTGTATGGAAAGGAATATGTAGTGTGGAAAGGGTAACGGCTGTCAAAATGGATGTACTATTGGCACAGTCCAAGCTACCACTTGGCATGGTAGCTGATGATAGTAGCAGAATCGACAGTAATAGCTAGACATAGTATGACTTTCAGCCCATATTCACTTGCTTCATCTAGCATAATTACAATGTTGTGTATACCAGAATTATTGTTTGTCACTGTGTTACCTTTAATGTGTTGAATTCTGTTTCATGTATCATAATCAAGGACATTTTTTTAAGTAATTAAAAAATGAATGCTATCAGTCCATCAGTATTAACTCCGACCATCTTGTACATAAAAGGAGACCAATTTCATGTAGCCCAGCATGTAAAATTATGATTAACAGCATCAAACGCTATGATGTGGAAAAGCAGTGGAAAAAAGTCTACACCCATTTTCATAGTCATGGAAAAAGAGCTGCTACGTACACTGGAGTAAAGCCTATCCAGTATGCAAATGCTGATTAAATTTAGCAAGACTCACACTGATGAGCCTCCAGAAACACCAAGAAATAGGAGGTTAGTTTCTACTATTCTACTTCCCTACAATATAGCCATCAGCTGCATCTGAACTACTGTGATTGGTGTGTTTGATTAAACTCAGCTATATACTGCATTGAATATTTTATATTTTCTTTTTTATTTTGAAATAGTCACTGTATAACATATGGCCAGTTTTTAAGCAATTTTCTTTTCTTTTCTTGATAGGACAAGTGGCAGAGTTGGAACACAAACTGATTACTTAAAAAATTGTATCTTTGGGATAAAAACAGAAACTTTTATTTAGTGCAGAAAGTAGATTCCCAGCATAAAAAACTGCTGCCAGATTTACAGAATAGGGTAGTGTGGATTTAGGGTGATACCTCTCTTAGGAGAATTTTCATGTCAGTTTACAGTATAACTGTGGTTGCAGCATTGGACTTCATGTGAGAAAGGCTCAAAACAAGAGATCAATGTCATTTGAACATGAGGACATTGTGGAATACTGATCTCAGTGTCTTATACACACGAAATTCATTACAAAAGTGGGAAATTAAATATTTTACCTTGATGAATCTTGGCTCAACGGTATTTGAATATGTGGCAGATGTTGGCAAAATGAAGACATAACTGGTGTGACAGTTTGGGGAAGTGCCTCCAAAAGATAAATAGTTGTGACTATCAGGTCAGAAACTGGCTTCATAAGGGAAGCTCAGTTCAAGTTCTTTAGCAAATTGACCCAAGAAGATTACTATGGCCAGATTAACGCAGCCAATTTTGAAAAAAGGTTTAGAGAGTTGGTGTAACCAAGTCTGCCTCCATTCCATTACTGTATGAGGCAGTGCATCCTATCATAGGAGGCAGCTCCAAAAACTTCCCACATATTAAGATTTAAAGGTGGTAGTAATCAATTTGCTATGAAAGAGAAACATCCAGTGTGACAATAGCATGATAAAAGGAAGCTCCTTGATGTTTTATTTGACTCAATAAACACCCTGATAAGTGCTATGCTGTCAATACACTGACCACAAGTGAAGGTAAGCCAGTGATTCAATTGCCACTATACAAATGGAGCCTGAATGCAGTGGAACTTGTGTTGGTGGAAGTAAAAAGGATCTTTAGGGCACATAATGTAACTGGAGATAGGTCTCCAGAAAACCTCCAAAAAATTTACAGATTTTTCCTTTCTGTCAATCGCTGGAGAGGTTCTGAGCAGACTACTATCAGAAAGTAGAGGAACTAAAGAGAGAGTATTGAGTGGATCATGGTGTGCACTGAGAAAACCTCTGTTCCCACAGACCAACACCTTCAGCCTATTACTTGCAACTTATCTTCCTATGTAAGAGACACCAACCATTTCCTCCACTGACTCTCCATAGTTCCTGTTCTTTTGTCAAACGATGCACTGCTAGTCACTACTCATGCCACCTCTCTTTACACCAACATTCCTAATGTACATGGTCTTGCTTCTATCGATCATTACCTTTCCCAATGCCTGACAGATTTCAAACCTACAACCTCATACCTAATCAGCATGATCAATTATATCCTCAGCCACAATTACTTCACCTTTGAATGCATCACCTAAAAACATTCATGGGCCATCTACAGAAATCCCTCCTAACCACCCAGAATCCCAAACCTGGTTGAGATTCACTGACGATGTCTTTGTGATGTGGATCATAGTTGAGGACAACTTATCCACATTTCTTCAGAACCTCAACACCTTCTTCCCCATTCACTTTGACTGTTCCCCCCCTCAACCAACAAGCCACTTTTCTCAATGTTGACTTCCATCACTGAGGCCTTCATAAACTGAAATTATCCCCCCAACCCTGTACAGAAACAGATCTCCCATGCCTTATCTCTCTACTCATCTGCCCTCTCTCAAAGTCCCACCATCCTGCCACAAAGGGGTATTCCCCTCGTGGCTCAGATCCACCCAGAGTTGGAGCAGCTGAATACCATTTTCCACCAGGGTTTTGACTACCCCTCATCGTGCTCTGAAGTGAAGAACACCCTACTCACTATCCTTCCCACATCTCCCACAGTAGTATTCCATTGTCCACTGAACCTACATAATATCCTCGTCCATCCCTACTCCAGCCCTACACCCAACCCCTTGCCTGTAATAGACCTAGATGCAATACCTGTTCCATATATATCCTCCCACCACCACCTACTGCAATCCAGTCACAAGCACAATCTACCTCGACAAAGGAAGTGCTATCTGTGAGAGCAGTCATGTGCTCTACAAGCTAAGTTGCAACCGGTATGTTGGATTCTAGGTGGGCATGACAACTGCCAAGCTGTCTGTCCACACAAATAGCCATTGCTGAACTGTGGCCAAGAGAGAGCTGGACCACCCTGCTGCTGAGAACACTGTCCAAAACAATGTTCTTCACTTCAATGATTGGTTCACAGCCTGAGCCATCTGGATCCTTCCCACCAACACCAGCTTTTCCGAACTGCACAGTCGGGAACTCTCCCTGCAATATATCCTACGTTCTCTTAACCCCCCTGGCTTCATCCTGCGTTAGTCAGTGTCCTTCACCCACCTATCCCCTTCCCTGCTCCAACTCCGTCACTACACAGTCTTCTATTCAACCAACATACCCACAGTCTCTTTAACTTCTCTTTCTCCACTCGCTTCCCCCCAGCCCCAACCCCCATCAACCTCCTAACTGTGCCTTGCTGCCCTACCATGTCCCCAACACATTCCTGTATGCTGCCATAAACAGCACTTTACCGCCCCCCACCTGTACCCTGCTAACCCTTCCTCTCCATGTCCCAAGACTCCTCCATACCCCCAGCATCCAGACTGCTTCTCTCAGCATGCGCAGTTGCCCACAGTCTGGCCTTGATGGCCAAAGACAGTGGTCATGTGGGTTTGAGATGTGCTTGCATGAATGTGTGTGTGATGACTACTTTAGAAAATCACTTATTGGTCAAAAGCTTACAAGCTTACTCATTTAGCAATCCTTCTGTTACACTTGCGTGTGAATCAACATCAACGCTATATGATGAGTAGAACTCTGCCCTTTTCCTAATATTGTCATTATTCCATCCTGAATTTTCTGCTGTTTGATTTCAACCTTAATTGCATGTAACATCGAAGCAATCACTATCTCTGTATATCTACTTTCATAAACAATGTCAGAGGACACGCTAAACTTAGAGGTGCTTTCTGCAAACAAATTCATGCTAGGTTGGCAATTAGGAAAAGCTATCACTGCCAGCTGAGTATCTATTTGCATTGATTCTGCTAAGTCTAATCAGCTACCATGAAAAGAGCCTTCTTGGATTATGTGAACATTACTGGTTTAAATGGACTGAGGTTAGGATTTGAGCTTGAATTAGATGGACGTCAATGTCAAGGAAGTGCATTCACATTTGGGAAAGGACCAGGTGAATGTATGTTGAGAAGTGAGTTAAACTGTTGCAGAAAGTGGAGCAATCCTTCTTCACCATTTTATTACATGATAAGTAACCAAAATAAAATGAATACTTTATTAATCAATCATCATACATCCTTTACAGTGGACGATGGCCATTATAGTTCAGGCATAGCGGTCATGAAAAGAACTTTGTGTCTAGGGGCAATAAGCCTCAGTTTCCCTGAGGCCACTGACCACAAAGAGTGATATCTGTTAGAGCAATGTACACATAGTAAGACAAATGATGGGGTGATCTGCAGTAGCAAAAGCAGCATACCATGTGATGCACTAGCTAATCGCATTATTTTACCACATCTGTCTGTAGCATGTGCTTCAACATGGATGTTTGTTAGTGTAGTTATGGCAAGGCTGTTCATTATGGTTGTGATGATGTGAACAGGTAAGTATTATGTTTACAAGCAATTGTTGTAGAAAAATTTTCAAGAGAAAATTAGAAGCACAAACAGTGTTCCTATATGGCACACACCTCAATGTTGCCAGTTGCAAGGAAAGAGAATAGCAGAAATGTGTTATGAGAGGCAGACAGACAGAGGGTACAGCCATTGACACACAGTGTTCTGTGTCAGTTGCATCATGCACATGCTTTCTAATTTTCACACCTATCTAGTGTCGTGTGAACACCACCTTTCGACTATGGTATAGTGGAAGAAGGTTGCACAGAATGACACAATTATGAAGCATGGTATGGTGCTCAGATAAGCAAATGTGGACTTGGTGACCACTTAGGTTTATCCAAGAATTTTGTGGAAGCAGTGAATTTCATTGATGTGATGGACGGGGATGATTTTCTGATTTGTTTTTTGACTGTTAGTTCTGAGTATTTCAAAACAAAAGCAGGCTTTAATGAAAACATTTTAGACAATATAGTGTTTCATCCACAGTGAAAACAGTCTTAATTCTCGTATTTTCTGTATCGACATCATGATTCAAAAAACAAGACATAAAATTCTTGTGTAAGCATAGTAATTCCCCTATCTACATAGTAAGGATCAGTGCAAAACAAAACTGTTTCAAGAAAATCAAGAGGATCTGTTACACTGACATGCTCGATGCCTCAAAGTGGAACTGTTTGAACCATAGTGAGAGCTGTGTACCATGACACTTTGCCCCAACACCTGGCAACCAAAATTCAACAACCAGGAAAATAAATTATGCTTTCAGTGCACCAGATGTTCAGAAAATATTTTTCAAAGATTAAACACTGCAACACTAGCAAGAGGAAAGAGTGTTTCGAGAGATTCCTTTGGCACATGTTTCATTTGAAAATGATAAGTATATAAATTTATCATAAAAATAGGTAAACTCGTAGTTCTCACTTAAATAAAAATGGATAGTTGCACCAGTAACCATTGAAGAGAAGCATGGCTTATAATGTCGTGATATTTGTTCTTCAGGAGTGTCAAGACATAAGGCAAGACACAAATTTTTCCACGACAACTGCTAACAGTGGGGTGTGCTCCACACAGGGACACTGTTTCTGTCAATGAATCTCTCTTGAAAATTTATGCAGGTTGTTCCAGAAATGTTGCACCAAATTTCTAGGGGAGATGCGGGCACATAATAAAAGATTGAAAATTGCAGAGCAACCCACAGCCACAAACGTTGTCATATGCCACTACGTGGTGCTATACACAAGAGTACTGGAGGGGAACACTGCTAATTGGTTCTGCACACGAGATTACTGGAGGGGAACATGAGGATTTCCTCGTTTGAGTATTAGCCAGCATAGGAGCAACTTGGAACAGTATACGAACAGTGAGCTTTCGGACATGCACTTAATATATGAAATAGCTGAGTGCAATGGATGGAGCTGCTGGACAGATTTATCGAAAATGATTCCCAGACAGGTATCAACTGCACCACAGTTTGCTTGTGCATCTGCATCGAAATTTTTGCAAGTAAGAGTAATTTAGCAGTGGCACAGCTAGTGAGGGCAGGCCACAAATGTCGCCTTGGATACCGTGGAGACTAATCCTAGCAGCAGCATACGTGCCATTGCCTGGGACTCGGGAATGTCTCGCAGCAGTGTCCAGTGTGTTTTGAAGGCAGAGTCTGTACACGTCTTTGATCTCCAAAGGGTGCAGTTATTGTACACCGTTGACCATCCTGTACATGTGTATTTTGCACTGCGGTTTCTGCAACAAAGTCTTGGTATGTGTATTTCCCAGCTTATGTGTTGTTCACTGATGAGGCCACATTTTCACTAGGGATGCCATAGTCAATCACCACAATAAGCATTTGTGGGCACCACAAAACCCCCACAGTGTGCAGTACCATGTGGCACAACATAGCTTTAAAGTTAACTTGCGGACGGGTTTGGTCGGCGAGTGCTTAGTTGGGGCGTACCTTTTACCATCCCACTTGACCACAGCAAATCATTAGAATGTTCTAAAACAGATTCTTCCTTGCCTGCTCAAAAATGTTCTACCAAATGTGGGAAGTGGCATGTGGTTCTAACGTGAACGGGCACTTGCTTCTTTTGGCCTGGTTGTTTGTAGGCATTTTAACAGCTCAGTCCCACATCAAAGGACAAAGCACATTGAACCGGTTCCCTGGCTCCCATGCTCACCAGATTTCTCAAGCCTTGATTTCTTTCTCTGGGGAGCCACGAAATCATTCATGCATCACGATCCTGTGAAGCCTGAAATGAATCTCGCCACAAGAATCATCTGCACGGCTGCTACACTCGAAGAAACACCTGGTGTGTTCGAGCATGTCCAGCGGACAATGCTCTGTCAATGTCAGGCATTTGTGGTGTCCTGTTGTAACAGTAAAGCTGTATTCGTGTCGTACACCATGGGTACACATTTTGTCCAATAAATCACTCCCATTTCCTTTCTGGACCTCTGCTATGACTTACCTTGATATTTGCAACCATGGGTTGCTATGCAGTTCTCAATCCTTACGATGTGCCCATTTCTCCTAGGAGTTTGTCACAACATTTCTGTGACATCCTGTATGTTAAATATTTTATTCTTGTTAACCTAATGATTGTTGTTTGCTTCACATCTACCATAATCGACATTGCAGTGAACAAACAGCATTAACCATACCTACACTAACATGCACACACTTTTGTTCTCACACAGAGATCTGTTTGTTATAAAAGCATAGGTTGCTGCAATATCATGCTGATCAACAAGTGAAGTACTTGGAAAT
Source organism: Schistocerca piceifrons (assembly GCF_021461385.2). Taxonomy (NCBI): domain Eukaryota; kingdom Metazoa; phylum Arthropoda; class Insecta; order Orthoptera; family Acrididae; genus Schistocerca; species Schistocerca piceifrons. The sequence continues at coordinate 952,040,402 of NC_060140.1, forward strand.
CAGTTGAGTTTTACAGTGTCAATAACATGCTGGTTTAATTGCACATCGCAATTTAATAAAGAAGACTAGGAGAAAAACTTTGCAGAATTGCCAAGTGCAGGGGTTTGGAAAAAATTCTAATGTTTCTTAATCACACTTCAACTGAAGGGGTACGAGCAGCATCAGCAATCAGAAAGTAACTTTGATGTGTAACATCCTCTTGACATTGAAGTACTAGTGACATAGCACGACTTCAGGTTGCTCATGGGTGAGTGGGCAAAATGGTCACATCCTCTTTGAAAGAACCAACTCAGCAAGAAAACTGCTTAAATTGCCCTCTAGATGGCTAGGTTACAGGATCATAAATCCAGTCTTCCTTAATACTGTGGAATTATTGCACCGAGATTTAGAGACACAAACATACAATTGTCAATCCATCTGTGAATGAAAAAACGAAGATTACTGTTTCATAGTGGTTGTGTGTGTATGTGTGTGTGTGTGAATCTATGAAGTTTTTTGTCTGTAAATAAATGGAAGCATAAGTTATTTCGAATGGAGATATACAATGTGAAGGAGGTAGAAGCCCGTGAGATAAGCAGTGCACTAGTCAACAGGTCACAGTTACAAAATGCTAAGATATTATTTGAGAAAATAATATCAGATGACGATGGAAAAACAAAAGATAAGAGAAAGATGTAATTATGAAGAAACAAATGGAGAGCAAAGGAAAGGTACAAAGATTATTTACAAAAATCAAGGAATGGCTAATTATGAAGATAACTACAACACTAGATAAGAAGAACTGCATACGTGATGGTGAGTCTGGTGCTTCCTCTCAAAAATACCAATACAACATGAATATGAAACAGCACTCTCAGAATAAACATTAAAGACGTTGTTCAAATAGACACCTATACCAATTTGATTTCTGATTGAAGCTTCTTTTTTTTATCCACCCTTCTGTAAAGATATTTAGTGTCACAATAGAAACATTGTATATACCAAAGTCACAGCATCCCTTCTTAATGACATAAAACTCGTTGTGCTATAGCTGCATCAGTGATATAGGTTGATTTAAGTTTGCTACATTTGCACAGGAACAAAAGGCTTACAGGTTGTGTCACCAATCAAGTTGAAACAGTTCAGTACCTGAGGGCGGAACTCTGAAGCTAAGTGTTGAATTTCACTTTTTGCAAGGTTTTCCCTACCGCAACTTTTGTCACTTTTGCAGCTTTTTCCCTTTTTCTCTCCAGTCCCCACTGAAGGGATCTATACTTCTACAGAATTAGTGCCATCTTTTACAGAAAACTTTAGCAAGAAGGAGTATCTTAACTTAAAATTACAAAGTTTACTTTCCAAACATTTGAAAACTATACACACCTGTGGATCCGTTTCATCGACAATCTCTTCATCACTAAGAATGGGCTCAAATGGTTCCACATCAACATGGGGTTCATCAGCAGGAAAAGGTGAACCTGTGGGTGTTTCTGTTCTTCCACCAGATGCAGCAGCAGGCAGACTGGAAGCTGGAGCAATTACACTGATGGGGTTAACCATGGCAGTTGAGGCAGTGGCGGAACCACTATCAGCACCTGTAGGGACAGCGGTGGCAGAAGGAGGAGTAACGGTAACTGGAGGAGGAGTAGGATGAGATGTTGGGCTGCCCGTTGCAGGAACCACCGTAAGCTTCACAGGTGAAGCAGCTGCAGGAGCTGGAATCACAGGTATGAGAACTGGAACAGGGTTCTGCATAGGTGGAGTTACAGGTCGAACTTTCAAGTTCACCACGGATGTTACTGCTGATGGAGGTGTCTCCGAGCCCTGTTTCACTGAGGCATCCACTTCTGGTAAAACATCACAAGACGCTTCGCCGGGCACGGCCGAGCTGCCGAGTTCCACGACAGGTCCAGTTCCGTTCTCGTTCTCCGACGGTTCCACCTTGACAGTAACTGCAGATGACTCAGCTTCCATATCTGCTTCTGTTTCCGGTATCTCCCCTTCCGATATGGACTCCACATCGCCAGGAGAAAGAGAGTCAAACTTCTGCTGAGCTCCAGAAGACAGGGTCGGTGAACTCACTTCTGTAATAGGACCAGTGTAACCTATTGGCCTAACCACACAATCCTATACTGAAGTATTTAAATTACTAACCCTCACCCTTGTTTGTTAACACCAAAGGTAAGAAATTTTCTGTACCTTCTATTTAACAACCCACACACAATATGCACAACACTATTTATTACTGGAATTTTAACACGGTAAACAACAATAACCAAAACATCAAGAGAGATATGAAAACAAGACTGCATTTCATAGTAATGTAGTTGCAAGACTGGAATAAAATGATACGACACTCTCTCAGGCACCAGTACGTTATCATTTTTCACATTTCTCCCCACATATGTTTCACTACAGGAATTGTATCACCTGTAGCTCCACAATGTAACTTTAAATCACATATACAGCAAATCGGTATGCTGTTATACTTTTAACTACAACCACACATGTTTTATCACTCGACTTCACACATCTGCCCGGAAAATGATCTTTGATCACTAGTTACAGAGGCACTATACTGATGCACTTCATGCTTATCACTGACTGTACAAAGCAAACGCAACTCTATATGTAAGATTGTAGAAGATTTCTGTACCTCTGACTGCATGAAATACTGTGAAAATGATTATTTCTAATTTCATGCCAATGAAACATTGATTTATTATAAATCTGACACTTCTGGCAGCATTAAAAATGAGAAATGTATCAAAGTAGAAAAAGGCTTACACAGTTTTATCATTTGCTGTAACTCCTTGTTTTGGTAAATTAATATCATGGCTCTACAACATAAAACAGGTAACAGAAAAAATACACAGGAATAAGGACACTAAATTTCTGAATATTGTATGTTTTAATTGTGTGACAGCATTCAGAAGCATAAGAATCCAACTTGTCAGCCTAGGAACAGAGTGACAATTAGAAAGTAAATAATAACATGAAATGTACCTGCAGTAAGTCATGTTCTGACTGTGTCTCTGTTTCTGAGTCTGAATATTATTCCAAGCAGCTGCGAGCAGCTGAGGAGCCAGAATTTTTGCTGCAGCTTCCGCAACTTGAGATGGAGCAACAACATGATGCATCTGTCTGCGTTAAGAACACTGACGATCAAGTCAACAACAAAGAAAGTACCTTTCTTCACTTCGCTGATGACCTCATTTCTGCTGGGTGATAGGGGCAGCCACCTTTGCTGTGTCACAGATGGCGGAGTCCTATCGTCAGCACTCGGCAACTGTTGTTGCTGCAGCTGCAGCTGCTGCTGCTGCTGCTGCTGCTGCTGCTGTGTCGGCGGCGGCTGCTGTGGCGGTGGCTGCTGTGGCGGAGGCTGAGGCTGAGTTGGTATCGGTTGTGGTTGCTGCTGGAGCTGCAACTGTGGTTGCTGTGGCAACGGCTGTGGCTGTAGTTGCAGTTGCACTTGCTGAAGTGGCTGCAGTGGTGCAGGGGGACTACGCGGCCTCTTGGGAGAACGTAAGGCGACAGCAGCAATGGCGGGGGCCTGTGGAGGGGGCGAACGTGGCCTCTTCCTAGTGTCCGGCACAGCGGCAGGCACGGGTAAGGGTTCGGGCTGTACGACCGCCGGGGAAGCGTCCCACGGCTGCTGCGGCAGCCGCCTTTGCTGTCTGGGCTCTGTATGGGGATGATGGGGTGGAACTGGTGTCAAGTACGGGTGATGCAGTTCTGGCTGTGGCTCGGTGACAACATTCGAACCACTAACCCACGGTGCAGGTGCTTGCTCTGTCGTGAGAGCCGGGCGTTCACGGCGACCCCAGCTGGGTGCTGCTCCTACCCAATCACGATCACGGTCCCTGTCCCGGTCCCTGTCGCGGTCCCTATCCCTGTCCCTGTCCCTGTCCCTGTCTCGATCTCGTTCTCTCGAAACCTCTCTGTACTCCCGAGCACTACTCGTACTCCGTTCCCTGTCGTCCCTTATTCGGTTTCTATCGTCCCAATCGGGTTCCCGATCCCTGAAGTCCCTGTCTCTGTCCCTGTCCCTATCCCTGTCCCTATCCCTATCCCTGTCCCTATCCCTGTCCCTGTCCCTGTCTCTATCCCTGTCTCTACTTCTGTCCCTACTTCTGTCTCTACTCCTGTCTCTATCCCTATCTCTGTCCCTGTCCCTGTCCCTATCTCTATCCCGATGCCTGTCCCTGTCTCGATCCCTCTCTCTTTCACGCTCTCTCTCTCTTTCACGATCACGGTCCCTTTCACGCTCCCGTTCTCTTTCTCTATCCCGGTCTCTATCTCTGTCCCGGTCTCTATCTCTATCCCTGTCTCTATCTCTATCCCTTTCTCGTTCTCTGTCCCTGTCACGATCGCGATCTCTCTCTCTTTCCTTCCCCCGGTCCCTCTCCCAAGGTAACTTTTCATCTACACCACCACTATCCCACGGTAATGGCTCCCCATCGTATGGTGGTAGTGGTCTGGGGTCTTTGGGAGGTTCGTACTGTTCTGGCTGATGAAGAGGTGCCTGAAAATAACAAAAAAATAATCTGTTGGCATACAAATCATGATACACCGATAGGCATTTGAGACTCATTCACAATACATACATATAATTTGAAATGAGAATAACAGTTAAAATACTACTGTGATCAAAAGAACTGAATCACCTTCTGAAAGTGTGTCGCAAACTAAGTTATAGCATAAACTTTGAGAGCAGAGACCGTAGTCATAGCGAAATAGCACAAATAAGCATAACAAGCTGTTCTATAGAGCTTGTAAACTTCCAACAGTCTATCATTTTTTGATGCCAGAAGAGTAATAATTCAGTTTCACAACTTTCAACACTCCTACTAATCATATTAAATCAACTGTTTCCATGGTCGTAGGAAAATGTGAACTAGACAATATGTTCAAAACTTAGAAGAGTGTACGCACACATCATTTTTCAATCCCCAAAGACTATAGACAGCTGAAGCTCTTTACTTCATATCAAAATCTACTGTGTGCAATTTCTGAAAATTAACTTAAACAGGTATGTAAAAGAGCTAAGATTTTCTGGTCATAGTATATCAAAGATCACATATAATTTATGTAAATGATGAGAGAAAACTGTCGAACAATCGATGATTATGGAGTAAAAATAAACAAAGAAAGCAATTTTGTCTGACAAAGGAAAAAAAAAAAAAACTTAACAAACACGCAACATACTTGTCTGTACTGCAGACATCAATTTTTTCAAGAGCTTGACTTAGTTTCAATCTCTCCCTGTATTCTCTAAAACAACTACAACGACAACAACAACAGTAATAATAATAAGAATAATAATACAATTATTACTTTAAAAAGTCAACATAGAAAATTCTCCTCTTTCAATTTTGCCAAGGACATGAATTAAACGCCACATATACCATATAGTATAATGGGATACTTTCACAGCTCTAGATGGTTACACAATATTGGACTTGTGAAGAATGTGTACACTGGGTGACAACAATGCATGTCTTTTTAAGTGCAGCAATACACATGAACATTGTCAAACTCGAAATTTTAAGGATTGATCCTCACATCATCATTTGAGGCACTTTTATAACATTTATTTTCTTGTGGTGAAAATTTTGAGATCAGCCTGCAACATTTATGCTACACTACAGTATCTATTTTGTATACATAAAGCTTTGAAATCACCAATTCTTAATATAAACTATAATTTTTGGTCAATAAATACTTTCTCAGTTTTTATGTAAATGTGGGCTTTTCAAAAAAGAAATAAATCAAACTGTGGCTTACACGAGGCTGCTGTGGCCACTCTTCTCTATACGGGTGTGGGGGATAGTCTGGTGCTGGATGGTACTGCTCAGTTGAATAACTGTTGGTGTACGGATCTGGTGGAGGAATACTTGTCTCCACCATGTACCCTCTGTCGACAGGTGGTGCAATGTCTGACACCTACAAGAAAATAATTCTCATACAATTTTCAACACAACAACTGCCTACAAATACAAATTAATTTTGTATGTCTTGAAAGTGCACAGCAAGAAAGGCAAAAATTAGTAGCTAGTACTTTGTTTTGACAGTATGTAACAACAGATGGAAGAGCTTAACTTTTATGAGTGCCACCTCATGACAAGAAACATTGAGTTTACTGTTATTCAGCAGTCACTTAATCCCACAACATATAAAAATGTTGGGACAGAATGGAAAGAAACCTGTCTTTAAAAGACGATTTAAATTCTTCTCTGTGTTGTACCATGTTGGTGTATAAAGTATAATATACTGCCTGTTAACATTTGATAATGCACTAATTCACAGAATAATTTAGGTAGAGAGGTAAAAATTGATACAAATGTTTGAAATGATGTGAGATTTTACTGAACACCAAAAACAAGTGCAATAACTGGCCAACAGATGGCACTGAACAGCTACACGTCAGTGATGCTGCCCGAGAATCGCGCATAAAATGAGAGGGAGTCACTTCATCCCTAGCCTGACTGATAAACACATGCTGGAAGGTACAACTTTTAAGCAGGATGGCGCTCCACCCCATATAGCTATAAGTTTGAAAGATCTCTTGTGCACATTGTTTGATGAGGATCGTATGCTGGACCGCCACTTCTGTCATGACTGGCCTCCCAGGTTCCCATACCTCAATCTGTGTAATTGTTGGTTGTGGGACTATTTGAAGTCACAAACCTACCGCCACCGTCTGACCTCATTATGGATGACATGACCTCATTATGGATGATAAGACAACATCCAAAGGTAGTTTCTCACCATACTTACTGATATGCCACACAGTGCTGTTCACAGCATTGTCTCTCGACAATAGGTATTGTTGAAGATTGACGGGCCAACTCGTTGAGCATTTGTTATAAAGAACATCGTCCTTTCTAAACATCAACTGATATGGTAATTATTGCTTTCGTATCATATGAAGCACCATTATTGGTCATTTTGTTAACTCTGTTTTGGTTTCAATAAAATCTCATGTCATTGCAAGTATGTGTATCAATTTTTTTTTCTCTATCCACATTATTTCGTAAAGTACTGGGTTTTTAAATGTTAACAGACTTTGTACCCTACACATAAACTACAAATCCGGCTGTATTAAAATGGTTTTCCTCGAGTCACACGCTTAAAACATAAATACACATAAAAGTTGAGGAAATGTGCAAGCCTTCAGAGACAGTGGCTCGTCCTTCTGGCAGAAGGGTTGAAGAGGAAGGATTAAGGATGAAGCAAAAGTACTAGCGAGGTTTACAAAATGGGGACAGTTATGGAAAGTTGTCCAGAACCCCAATCAGGGAAGACCTACCAAACAGAATGAGACGGAAAGACTAACCTGGGGTTCTGGGTGAATTTTCCATTACCCTCCCCATTTTCTAAACCTTGCCAATTCTTTTCCTTCGTCCCTCTTCCTTCCCCTTCAAACGTTCTGCCAGAAGAAGGAGCCACTGGTTCTGAAAGGTTGTACATTTCCTTAACTTTCATGTGTTTTCTCCTGCTGACACTTATTAAGTAGATTCTTGTATCTATCCAGTTACATCATAGTATTTTATATAATGATGTAGCACAATACCCAGAATAATTATAATCACCTTGTCACCAGCTGCAGAACCCTATGTAGTTGTGTCTGTCTGTGTAAGTTTTATACCATTTTCAATAATCAGAATTAACAATAATAAAAAAAAAAAACCACTCACTGTCATTCATTCATTCATTCATTCATTCACACGTATACACCCTTCCCACGGCACACCCACACTACCCATTCATGTAAGCACACACACACGGCGCGTGCTCACTACTACTTACTTTTAACCCCATTTACTCACCTGGGCATGCTGTTGAACCCACTCTGCTGTTGCACTGCTGGCAGTTATAGTTTCTGAAGGAACTCTAGGATCGGGACAGGGAACTGACGGGGGAACAGGCAATGGGCCCATAACAGTAGGGGCTGGAGGAACCACCGGTTCCTGTACTGATTTTGTGAGAACTCCATATACGGCCAATGTGATGGTTGTGTACCAGCCTCGTAACACCAGACCATCTGTTGGAATCTGAACAGAATCAGAACAGATTTTAAGTGATATACCAACATGACTTCACAAAATGTATTATGACAGTCACTCAGACTTATAAATAATTTGTCAATTATAGCTCACTAAAGCGAAAGGAAGAAGTGGGGATAGAGAAATCAACAAGTAAAATACTGTTATATATGACTATCAACAGAATGACAGCACATCAAATGTCTAACAAGGGGGTTTTATGGACTGCTCTGACTTTTATGATTTACTTCATATTTATGGGGTCAGAAGTTCACTGCCCGGACATCAGTTTATTAAAGCAGAAAAACGAAATACTGAAAAAAAAAAAAAAAAAACCTCGAGAGAATCAGCTCTGAAGATTACAGGATCTCTGAGTGCCTTTAAGTACAAAAACTATATGAGCTGATTAGTAGTTTTGTTAGGATATGAGTGCATAGCATAACAATTTGAACCTTTCTAGCAACAGTGCTTTTTAATAATAGTAACTTCTTTTCTATTTTGAATTACTGGTTTTATGAAGATGAATTAAAATTTTGTACACACAAGTGAAAAGCATTATTGTTAAATGAAAAATTACATCAATAATACTATTCAATTTTTAGAAATAAAAAGAGTATTTTGTTACCTATTTGATGTTTCAAATTTTTTATCACAGTTTAAATTTTGTGAATACTAACGTTATTTTTATTAAAAATTATGCACTCATATTAGATAATTAACATTTCCATTACCTGAAAAATATGAATCCGCTACGCACTCAACTACAGGTGGCTATGTTAATAAGCTCTAACAATTTTGCACTTAACAACGCTCGGAAATCTCCTAATCTTCAAAAGTGTTTCTACTGCGATTTTTTCAGAACTGCATTTTAATGCTTTAGGAAACTGATGTTTGGCCAATGACCTTCAAGTACAATAAGTGAGAAGAAAATTGAAACACACACACTCATGCAGTCAAGGTACAGGACTGTTCTGGGGAAACGTAACATGCCACCTATGGTCACCTCAAGACCTTATCCCCAGAACATAATAATTTCATGTGATTCGTTGTATGCCAGCATTATCTCTTAAGAATTTTGGTAAATACAGTCTTCACATTCACCATAATTAACAACTTGTATTGTTCATTCAAAAATTTTATGCTATCCAAAATGTACCTCAGTTTTGCACAGATGTATGCTGCAGTGAATTACCTTTGTTAACAATTCATTGCTTTTGTGCAGAATCGTGGTTTGGTGAGGGTTTTGGTACTCGGTTCCTATTTCAGCTAGGAACATGGAGCAAAACGTGTTTGGTTTAGCCTGGACCAGCGGCCATTTGTATAGCCATTCGAACATCTGACATACAGTATATTAAGCAAAATTTGAACAATAAACTGGAGCTGACACCGAGGCAAATGAAGCGAAATGGTTAATTCCTTTTGGAAAAGATTTCAATTAGGTTGAAATGAATGCTTAGCTAATGGCACCCTTTTTATGTGCCTGTTGGGATTTTACATGCGAAAACAGTCGGCACTGTTCATAATTTATGTGCAAAAACAGTCATTCTTAAATGATTCTGGGCTGGAGTGGCGCTGATGGTTTAAATTTGGTCCATTGGTGTATCGGACATTTGTCTAAGATAAGTTTTAACCATTTGAATAAATCTTGTTTCATTTGGATTTTATGTGCAAAAAACACGTATTTCTGGTAGGTTTTTGAAGCATGCCAATTCCACACTTTTAAACTTCAGACAGTCAAATGGATCAAGCTAAAACAATTTTTTTTTTTTTATCCAATAACCTTTAACCATCGTCGAGATGCAAGGGTTTACACTCAACCTAAATGTACATGCAAAATTCATTCTTAAGCAAACTGAATGTGTGGAAACAGTTTAAAAGTTAGTCAAATAAATAAAAAATGCATTCTTGCAATAAAACTGAAAACTCCCTTTCAAAAACCTAGCTTCATTTGCATTTTACATGCAGAAAACATGTTTGTTGAGAGTTTTTAATGCGTGCCACTTCTCTATTTCAAAACTGTAGGTATCATTTCAAATTTTGCAAGAAGGTAGACAAATACATGTAACTGATGGTCATTCTGTTGTTTTGTAAAAGCTTCATCTGTTGTCACAATACAAGCAACGTGGTTCAAAAGACAATGCAAAAACTTATATTGCATCAGTTGTAGCCCAAGTTAAACAAAAAATGACATTGGCTGCCAGGCTATGGCTGTCTAATATCAAAATTTTGGTAGAGTAAAAATTGGGAACTACAATGAAAAATGCTACTATCATAGCACAAAAGAAGGGGAGTATGTCCTGGGCAAAGTTGGGGATGTAAAAGAAGGGAACTAGCTTTTGGACTTATCTGGCACCTCCAAAGGCATTTACATCAAAACATTCTTGACATATTTGCACTTTTATTGCAATTTGACCCTACATCCCCAGGCAGTGAGCTCTCTTAAAACTTACCCCTTGTTTCGTGTACGGTGAGGGGTGCGAGAACAAACAAATATAAATTTAATGTAATGGAAGGAAACATTCCACGTGGGAAAAATTATATATAAAAACAAAGATGAGGTGACTTACCGAACAAAAGCGCTGGCAGGTCGATAGACACACAAACAAACACAAACATACACACAAAATTCAAGCTTTCGCAACAAACTGTTGCCTCATCAGGAAAGAGGGAAGGAGAGGGGAAGACGAAAGGAAGTGGGTTTTAAGGGAGAGGGTAAGGAGTCATTCCAATCCCGGAAAGACTTACCTTAGGGGGAAAAAAGGACAGGTATACACTCACACACACACGCACATATCCATCCACACATACAGACACAAGCAGACATATGTGTGGATGGATATGTGCGTGTGTGCGAGTGTATACCTGTCCTTTTTCCCCCTAAGGTAAGTCTTTCCGCTCCCGGGATTGGAATGACTCCTTACCCTCTCCCTTAAAACCCACTTCCTTTCGTCTTCCCCTCTCCTTCCCTCTTTCCTGATGAGGCAACAGTTTGTTGCGAAAGCTTGAATTTTGTGTGTATGTTTGTGTTTGTTTGTGTGTCTATCGACCTGCCAGCGCTTTTGTTCGGTAAGTCACCTCATCTTTGTTTTTATATACAAATATAAATTTATGTACTTTTCGAGTATGGGATGCATCTACAATAGGAAGTATACAACAGTGGGAGTGCATCTATAATAGAAAGTATCCCACAGCAAACTAAACTTAAGTGACATGTAATGTCATATTGCACAACATGACAAATACCATGTTGGATGGCAAATGGCGTGTGTCACATTATACGACATGACATCGTGCATCTATAATAGAAAGTATCCCACAGCAAACTAAACTTAAGTGACATGTAATGTCATATTGCATGACATGACAAATACCATGTTGGATGACAAATGGCGTGTGTCACATTACACAACATGACATCATGGATCATGTTACTTTACTTGACAGGATGCATTACATTACTTGACATGGGTGCTAATACTAACAATTAAAAAAGTGTGAATATGTAAAGATGTTTTGATTTAAACATCTTTGAAGCAGCCAGATAAATCAAGAGCTAGTTCCCTTCATTTACATTCCTACTGCCCACGATATATTTGCCTTTTGTATGCTACGATATGAGAATTTTTAATTCTGGTTAATACTATACCCACATTTAATTTATATTAAGTAGTTTTCACACATTAGACAAAAAATTAATCATTCCTAGGAGGCATCCTGTTAATATTATGTAACACTGCCTCTATGCTTGATAATGGCCTCAATTCACCGAGAATGAGTGTCCACAAGCATTTTCAGCCATAGGTAGCTGAAGCCACTCACTGATGATTAGACCCCATAGAACTACCAACTTAAAACGATGTTCATTGTTACATGTCACCTGACACGCCAAATAGTTCCATACATTTTCTATGAGATTAAGATCAGTGATTTAGTAGGGCAGTCCAGGTGCTATAAAGTGGCTGAGTGTTCATCAAACAAGGAACATATGAGTACAGTCCTGTAAAAGTGGCTATTGTTACCTTGGAAAATGGGAGTGTCCACAGCATACTCATCATGAAGATGTGGAAGACAGGACAACACATGGTCACAAAGATATTACCTGTCTGTATTCCCATAAGTTCTTTGAACAATAAGAGATATTTACAAAAGACAGGAAAATCAGGGTTTAACATCCTCTTAAGGGAGAAACTATTACAGACTGGGCACAAGCTCAATTTGAGAAAGTAATCAGCAATTTTTTTCCCAATCTTATTGGGATTTAATGTCCACTTTAAAATTTGAGTTTACACAGAGATATTAATCAAGCCTTTAACATGTATAGGTATTCTCTTACAGTCATTCTTTCAGACAAATTAATTAAAGCAAATTTCTGGAACATGATGAAAAATAGAGTAAATGGTAGTTACTTAATTGTACTGTACATTTGCAAGAGTGGTACACTGCAGCAGGACTCACTATAGGACAAAATGTTACGAATGACATACCATGAGAATACTCTGAATAGAACATAGTAAAATCAGCAGATAGGGGGGTACATCGATTGTGGGTATCATTAAGGAAATGACAAGAATAATTTATGCCATGCTACTTAAGGAAGAGAAAAACACATTAAACAAACTTTACAAAAGTATCAATCTCTGCAGAATCCTTGCACATATCTCAGTTTGAATACAATAAATTTTCTCGAGACAGAGAAGTTTAGAAAAGCATTGCTCACGCAAAACTCAGCTTCCCCTTTTCTCACAAGATATACTGCGAACTGTGGATGAAGAGCAACAGGCAGATTCCATATTTCTAGATTTCTGGATAGCATTTGATACGGTGTGACACTGCTGGCTGTTTACGGAGATACGAACATACGGAATAAGTTCGCAGATATGTGAGTGGCTCAAAGACTTCTTAAATAATAAAACCCAGTATGTTGTCCTTCATGACAAGTGTTCACCAGAGACAAGGGCATCGTCAGGGGTGCCCCAGAAAAGTGTGAGGGATCTGCTGTTCTTCTCTATATACATAAATGATTTGGTGAACAGGGTGGGCAGCAATCTGCAGTCAATTGCTGATAATGCAGTGGTGAACAGTAAGGTGTTGAAGTTGTGTAACTGTAGACAACTTAGATAAAATTTCCAGCTGGTGTGATGAATGGCAGCTAGCGCTAAACGTGGAAAAATGCAAGAAGCACAAACCTGTAATGTTTGGATACAGTATTACTAGTGTCCTGTTTGACACAGTAAATCATTTAAATTTCTGGCTGTAATGTTGCCAAGCGATATGAGATGGAATGTGCATAGAGGGTCAACTTCAGTTTATTGTGAGAATTTTAGGAAAGAGTGGTTCACTGTAAACAAGACTGCATATAGGATGCTGGTGTGACCTATTCATGAGTCTTGCTGGAGTTTTTGGGACCAGTACCAGGTCGGATTGAAAGAAGAAATCGAAGCAATTCAGAGTCACGCTGCTAGATTTTTTACCATTGGCTTCGAACAACACAGAAGTGTTATGGAGATGCTTCAGGAACTCAAATGGGAATCCCTGGAGGGAAGGTGATGTTCTTTTCAAAAAACTCTATTGAGAAAATTTAGAGAACCGGCATTTGAAGCTGACTGCTGAACAATTCTACTGCCGCCAACATATATTGCACATAAGGAGCACAAAGATAAGATACGAGAAATCAGGATTCATACGAAGGTATATAGACAGTCATTTTTCCCTCACTCTATTTGCGAGTGGAACAGGAAAGGAAATGACTAGTAGTGGTACAGGGTACCCTCCGCTATACACCGTACAGTGGCTTGTGGAGTATCAATGTAGATGCAGATATTGCTCCAGTCATATTACATTTCCTCAAAATTAGTTTCAGGTGGTACTGCAGCAAAGTGTTACTTTCACTCGAATATCCACCTCTACTATTCTGCAACTAGTAGACGTTGTCAGAGTGCATTAGAAACATCTGTATATGATTTTACTGCTCTCCATTCCTAAAAGAACAAGGATGGGAAGACAGATTTTTTTTTATTAGAGAAAGAGAGAGAGAGAGAGAGAGAGAGAGGTGGAAATAAATTTTGTAAAAAGTAAAAGTATTCAATAGATCAGAGTTTTCATCTGACACAGTAATTTCAATGCAGAAAGTTTCATTACTACTCTGTAACATCAGCACTACAATGAATCATGAACAAATGAATTACAACAGCAGAATAAAACAAAATAATTAGGAAAAAAGATTAATTCCCACTGAAATGGAGCTTTATTACATTTTTGTCCTAAATATTTAGGAAATATCAACAAGTTTAAGGGAAACACTTACCCTTCTGTCACATTCTAACTGAATGTTTACATTCTGCTTGTATTCTAAGTCACCAAGGCTCTCAAATGTTGAAGCTCCCGGTTTACTCAGATCATTCACGAAGAACTCTATTTCAAACTGCGAGGGGTTTGTTGCACTGTGAAAGACAGGAATATTCACTGTTAGTCTCTCACACAACAATTCACACTCTGAGCAAAAGACAATTATTCACATTCTTTGAATATAAACAACTGATGAAAAAAAAACACACACACTCAGCTCTTTGCAAGAGCTTTACTTCTGCAAATATCATGTCATCACACGTCAAGTATCAACAAAAAAATGCACTTTTGAAAACTCGCAGTCACAATGACCGGAAGCAATGTGGATAAATTTTTTGTACACTTGGCTACTCAATACATACAAAGCAATTTTTTGTAATGTTGTTGTTGTTGTTGTTGTTGTTGTTGTTGTGGTCTTCTGTCTTGAGACTGGATTGATGCAGCTCTCCATGCTACTCTATCCTGTGCAAGCTTCTTCATCTCCCAGTACCTACTGCAACCTACATCCCTCTGAATCTGCTTAGTGTATTCATCTCTTGGTCTCCCTCTATGATTTTTACCCTCCACGCTGCCCTCCAATACTAAACTGGTGATCCCTTGATGCCTCAGAACATGTCCTACCAACCGATCCCTTCTTCTTGTCAAGTTGTGCCACAAACTCCTCTTCTCCCCAGACCTATTCAATACCTCCTCATTAGTTATGTGATCTACCCATCTAATCTTCAGCATTCTTCTGTAGCACCACATTTCGAAAGCTTCTATTCTCTTCTTGTCCAAACTATTTATCGTCCATGTTTCACTTCCATATATGGCTACACTCCATACAAATACTTTCAGAAAAGACTTCCTGACACTTAAATCTATACTAGATGTTAACAAATTTATCTTCTTCATCAACGCTTTCCTTGCCATTGCCAGTCTATATACTGTGAATAAATTGTTCAACAAACAAACGGTGTTCATAAAACTTCATACTTTTACTTCTACTTTTATGGGCCAAGCTCACGTCGAATTGAACACAACTTAGTTTAAAATGGAAATGGCACGTGTCCATGGTGCTTCATTCATGTTACCTCTACGATATTTATTAACAGTGCACCGGAATGTGTGTTGTTACCACAAGAATCAACAAATGAAGTAAAGGTAGCGTGCAAAGAATGGAAGAAGGATGATGCAAGTGCAGCAAATCTAATAGAAGATGTGCTACATAAATAAGCTTAAATAAGCTGCTGAACTTGTGTTGACATGCAATATTGCTAAAGTAGTATGCACAGTCTGAATGTAGCAGCACACAATGTTTAAATATGTTAACCGAAACCTTTTTTCAGGTCAAGCACAACATGACACACGATATTAGGACACATGTAACTCGGCTGCAAAAGTGATCCATATATCTAAATGAAGAATAAAAAAAATGTGAAGAGAATATGCTGGCTGAAAGAATAGTAAATGGTTGAATTTTTTCTATGTTGGGAAGGGAATGAGGTAATTTTATAGATCTCTGGGATATAATACCATTGGCAAAACAGAGTTTGAATTTACTTATTGAAAACTTCTTTGCTACTGGATTGCATGAACAAAATACAATCGAAAAACTACATTTGTCATTTCTAATGCACAAAAGGAATGAAATAGTTACCAGTTAGGTGAAGATGTCAAAAGAGTGAACAGCAGTGTGTCCATGAACACATGTGACAGAAATAATGAGTGACAAAATGAGAAGGTGAGCGAAGACAATGCGTTTACTTCATTCATCATCTGTGCAGCTACTGGAAGCTGCGACAGTGGTGCTATGAAACATATCACTCCAATTAAACAGTTCTTTGTTTTGCAAAGTGAATTTGACATCCTTGATGTGATTTCATTAGGAAAACAAGATAATGGCATGTGTGCATTTGCTCAGGGAACAGGTTATATCAAAATAAGACAAAGCAGTGAATGGAACAGTGGCAGAATGGACAAAGTTTTATATGTGACTGATGCAAGTGTTTATTTGTTCTCAGCCAAGGAGTGTAAAAGTATTAGGAGTTGGAAGAAAATCCATTGGCAGCATTTTCATGACAGATTATATGGAAAATGGGCTGTATGTGTTGACTATGCATGTTATAAGACCAGAAAACAGAAATCAAATGAACTTGTGACACCATCTGAAACACCACAAATGTGCCACACAAGACTGAGGCATCAAAATTAATAACACGTCAAGAACATCTAGAAAAAACTTGACATCTTTACAGAATGTTGCAAGGCTGAATTTTGCGATGATTAAGATAGATGCACAGAACACCATTCATGCAAAGAATAAACCACTCCACAGTTACTGGCGAATTAATCCATGCAGATGTCAATGGACTAGTGCGTACACAATTGTTTGGAGGTGCTTGATATTACATAATGTTTCAACAACGATTTCAGTATATTCCACTGAATTTTGTTTCTAAAACTTAAAAATGGAGTACACAATGCACTTAATCAATTTCTAAATGAAGTATAACCCAATGGACATACCATTAAACTATTTAGATATGACAGAGGCAAAGAATTTAATGACAAAAAAGTTAAGGAATTTCCCACAGAATTATTGCATCCTCCACCCTTGGTCCTCCACCCAACAATATCATGTGACCAAACAAAAAAGAATAGAACAATTGTTGAAGCTGCAAAGTCGATGCTGAAATGAAGTAAACTATCAAAGGACTGTGGGTGGAAGCTTGCAATACAACAGTCTATATCTTAAATCATACTAGAAGATCTTCAGTTCCAGAAAAAAAAAAAAAAAAAACTATGAGCTGTGGTACAATAAACCTGTAGGAGAACTTGATCACCACAAAATTTTTGGCACAGACTCATACAAACAAACACTTCCATTCAAAGTTTGATAAGAAGGCTGCTTGTGGACAACTTGCTGGGTATGTCAATGACAAAAATGGATTTAGACTATCGACTCCTCCCAACAAAACAAGACTTAGAAGCAAGGATCAAAGCTGCATCCAGAACATCATATTCACTCAACAAATTATGGTCGTCCAAAATTTGTTCAAGAAGAATCAAAATAAGGGTATATAAAACTATAATCAGACCAATAATACTATATGGGAAAAACGAGGAGAACAGGTAAGAATACAGAGAGAAAGAAAAAGGTTTTAAAATCCGGCAAAAGATATTTGGGCCAGTCTGTGAGGGAGGAGAATTGTGAAGGAGAAAAAACATGGAGCTCATCGAGATGAGTTCTGTATCTTGATCCAACGCAATATCTCAAAAATTATGCATTGGATTAAAAAACAGAAAAATGTGTGTTCAATATTTTTAAAAATGCAGATATCAATGTTGACCCTCCTACCCAGTCTATATGAGAACATCCCATTTTTATTGTAGGATCAGATCCTATGGGAAAAATATGTAACTTTGGTATATAACACTTCATCACTGCACAATAGATGGCACTGTAATTGACAAAGAACACATTTGAGTTCCAAAACGGTATTATCTCAATAAAAATGCATTGGATCAAAAACATAATACCAGATGTCTGTGGCAAGTAACTCAGTGTTTTGCAGCTTTCTCCTTGTAGCCATGTTGAAACATACATACATTCATTCACTCACTCGTTCATTCAATCATTATTTGACTTAGCCTCCTTGCAAGTATATTGGCACTCATTTCTTAAATCCATTTCTTCACAAACTGACAGAGTTATTAAGAACGCAGGCCATCATGATAGTAGACAAAATAAAAATGGCTTACATTTACGGTGAAAGTGGCAGGAATAGAAATAACACTAATCCTCTGTGCTTAATGTTGTCCAATCAGGATGCGATCATGTGCTTCTTTGTGTTGGGTTGTTCGATAGTTCTCCATCGAGGGAACTGTACAGCGATAAAAATGGATTTGTCAAAAAACATATGCTAGAGAGAATAATGAAATTGCGATATTAGTTGCAGTGAATAATAACCCCTAGCACTCGGCAATTAAGTCATGCATCAGGAATTAGTCAGACTACCATTTGCTGAATTTTACAACAGAAACTGTTTACTGTTTCATATTTCCCTCGGTAACAGATTTCATAGCAACATTTTTCAAAACTTCACTTGAGTATTGTGCTCTGATGAGTCAACCTTAATGCCTGAAATGGTCAGACATGGTATCTGAAACAGAGAAAGTCAAATGTGAAATACAGTCTTCTTCCACAGGAAATCAAAGTGAGGAAAATTTGGCATACTTCATTCTGGATGAAGTAAAATACGAAGTCACTGTAACAATAAATCAACGGGATTCCTGAAGGCAGAAACTTCTGAATTTTCTGAAAAAGATAAACTGGAGAAGAGAAGACAAAGAAGAAAAACTGCCTGGTGGAGAATGGTGAATTCTTGATGCTCACAAAAGTTGGTGCTGGTGAATGGAAACATACAAATTGTTTTTCTGAAGTACTGCAGTCAATCAAATGAGAAGGAAAAATGAATGAAAGCTATTAATGAAGAAACTGAATTGGTTGAGAGAAACAATATGTGGGTGTTAGCTAACAGTCCTAGGAATGTCAAGGTATTGCAGAATTCTTGAGTTTTATGTCAAAAACCTGCATCTGATGAAAGTGCCAACTTCAAAGCCCAATAGGTTGCTAAAGGGTATATTTAGAAAGCAGGAACTGATTATGAAAATGCTGGTAAAACAATATGATGTAAAGACAGCCTTTCTGAATGCAATATTTCCAGATGAAGCATATCTGGAACAACCAGAAGTTTTCAAAGATAATGTAGATCAAGTGTGTGTCTTGACAGACAGTCTTTATTGTCTCAAACGACCCCTGCACTACTGAAACAAATGTTTTATGGAAGTCTTGAAAAAAGCTGGATTTCATTGCAAACACAATGAAAACAGATTCTGTAGAAATTTATGTTGATTATGGCCTAATTGTTAGCAGTGACAAGGCAGAAACTACTGCTTTTCCAAAAACTTAACAATGTGTATTTGATATGAGAACAGGTATTCTTAGCAGATTCTTCAGCTAAAAAATGATGCAGAATGAAAATGGGGTAATTGCATTACGTTACGTTGCTGCTGTGATCTTCAGTCCAAAGACTGGTTTGATGCAATCCTGTATAAATCTCTTCCTCTCTGCATAACTAACTATTGCAACATACATCCATTTCAACCTGCTTACTGTACAATTTTTAACTCTCCGTCCCAAATTCCTTCTATTATCAAACTGATGATTCCTTGATGCATCAGGATGTGTCCTACCTCTGATCTCTTCTTTTAGCCATGTTGTGTCACAAATTTCTTTTTCTCCAATTTGATTCAGTACCTCTTCATTTGTTATCGATTTACCCATCAAACTTCCTACATTCTTTCGTAGAACCACATTTCAAAAGCTTCTACTCTCTCTTTGTCTGAACTACTTATCATCAACATTTCACTTCCATACAGGGCTGTATTCCATACAAATACCTATTGAAAAGACTTAATAACACTTAAGTTTGTATTCTACGTTATCAAATTAGTCTTTTTTAGCAATTTTCTTGCCATGGCCAGTCCATGTCTGTATTTTATATTCTCTCTACTTCAGTCATCATCAGTTATTTTGCTGATCAAGTAGTAAAACTCTTTGACCTATTTCAGTGTCTTATTTCCTAATCTAATAACAGCACCATCATCCAATTTATCTCGATAAATTCTTTTATATCTGATACCAGAACCACGTATTTATTAAAAGACAATTCCATTTCCCATCTTAGACATTATGTATGAGGGTAATCCCAAAAGTAAGGTCTCCTATTTTTTTTATAAGTACATACATCTGTTTATTTCTACAATGAATTACATCAGTTTACAGCTTGAAAATTTAGCTATTTTTCGACATAATCACCATTTCTGTCGACGTATTTTTGTAGACGCTGTGGCAGTTTTTGTATGCACATGTCATACCAGCTCACCACCATGCTGTTCAGAAAGTTATGAACCTCTCCTTTCACCTCGTCATCGGAGCTGAATTGCTGGGACCACAATTAATGCTGACGGGTACTGTGAGACTGAAAAAACTCAAACGGGCAATTCAGAAACGGAGACAAGAAATGTTGAACAAGGGCGTACATATTCTCCATGACAACGCTCGCCCACACATCACTCGGCAAACTGTTGCTCTCCTGTGACAGTTTCAGTGGAACATAATCACCCACCCACCCTATAGTCCTGATTTGGCACCCAGTGGCTATCACCTATTCCCCAGGTTAAAAGAACATTTGGCCGGAAAACGATTCAGCTCTGACAAGGTGAAAAAAGAGGTTCATAGCTTTCTGAACAACATGGCGGTGAGCAGGTATGACATGTGCATACAAAAACTGCCACAGCATCTACAAAAATGCATCGACAGGAATGGTGATTATGTTGAAAAATAGCTAAACGTTCAAGCTGTAAACTGATGTAAACCATTGTAGAAATAAACAGGTCTATGTAGTTATAAAAAAACAGCAGACCTTACTTTTGGGATTACCCTTGTAGTCACTATCAATTATTTTATGACCAGCTGATTTTGGCACTGGGCCATTTTCAGTCACTACCATCAGGGTGACAATGTAAGGTTATGGTGATAGAAGTAGCACTTGAAAGTGGCAAGGCATCAGTGTCAGTTGATCAAAACGACATAAAGGACAGAGATTGTATAACAGCCAAGGTGTAAAATACAATTGTCTTTTGATTAAATTTAAGTGCATTCCACTACCCCCACTATATATGCTTCCGCTGATGTTCATTTTATAATCTCTTTTCAAGACACTATCCATTTCTTTGAACTACTATTTTGAGGTCTTTGCTATCACTGACAGAATTGCAATGTCATCAGCAAACCTCAAAGTTTTTATTTCTTCTCCCTGAACCTATTCCAAATATCTCCTCACTTTCCTTTATAGCTTACTCAACGTACAAAGTGAATAACACTGGGGAGAGGCTACTATGCTGTATCATTCCCTTGTCAACTACTACTTCCATTTCATGCTCATCAACTCTTATAACCACAGTTTGGTTTCTGTACAAGTTGCTCACTGTATTTTTACCCATGCTGCCTTCAGAAATGCAAATTCTAACACACTCAACACTATCAAGAACTTAAACTAAACCTACAAATGCTATAAATGTAAGTTTTCCTTTTTTCAGTCTACTTCCTCAGATAAAGCGTCACATATTCCATTTCTCTGGAACCCAAACTTATCTTCCATGATGTCAGCTTCTACCAGTTTTTCCATTCTTCCCTAGATAATAAAAACTATTTTACAACATTACTTATTTAACTGAGGTTTCAAGTGTTCACAACTGTCAGCACCTGCCTTCTTTAGAATTGGAAGTTGAGAGTATTTCACCTGTGCAATATATTTTGCATACAGTTCAGAATAGTTTTGTCATTGCTGGTTCTCTTGAGGATTTTAATAAATCTGTGGTAATGTTGTCTAGCCATTTCTCCTTTGGCAGTTTGCACTTCCTGTCAATCAAATTTTTTAGATGTCTGTATTCCTTTTGCCTTCTCCATTAGACACATTTTTATACAGGGTGGATCAAAAAGAATCATTCAATTTTAAAAAATCATAACTATTATGTTATTTGAGATGCGTGTGTGAAAAACATACTGTTGGAAAGAACAAACTCTCAAGTTTTACATGCTTCCCACTAGATAGCAGCAGTGGGAACCCACTCCAGTTATAGTAAATACGGTGTCAGGACAACATAAAACGATTTGTGTTCTACATTTTACATAGTTCAGTCAGTAATAATCATTTAGTGTGACTTTTGTACAAGGTATGGTGTGGATCCTCCTAAAGCACAGAGCATTAAACAGTGGCACGAACAATTCCGAGAAACAGGTTGTTTCTGTAAAGTCCAATTGCTGGGCTGTCCTCAAATGTCTGATGCAGACGTCAAACGCACCCACCATAATTTCACAAGGAGTCCGCAGAAATCCGTACGTCGTGCAGCTTAACAGCTCAGCATGGTCCCGATGTCCACCTGCCAGGTGTTGCATTGATGTTTACACATGAAAACATACAAAATTCAGCTACTGCCAGCTCTTCGTGAAGAGTTCTGTAATTTTGCTCTTGGCAAGATGGAGGATGACAGTTTTCTTCCACACTTAGTATTTAGTGATGAGGCAACATTACAATTAAATGGAAAGGTGAACCATCGTTGTCTGAGATTGGGGGTACGGACAACCATATGAAGTTGTACAACATGAGAGGGACTCTCCAAAATTTAATGTGTTTTGTACAGTTTCACAGGAAAGAGTGTATGGTCCATTTTTCTTTGCCGAGAACACTGTTACAGGAAGCAGATATCTCGATATGGTTGCAAAAGTTCTTCCTTTTTCCCCAGTCGACTCGCAAGACTTCCTTTATCAACAGGATGGGGCACTGCCACCCTGGTATCTGGAAGAGCGAGAATTTTTAAATCAAGGGACTACTGAACAATTGATCTGTTGCACTGGACCAAATGATTTGGCATTACATTTCTGCAGTTCTGGCCTCCAAGGTCACTGGATCTGACTGTATGTGATTATTTATTGTGGGAGCGTTTATAAAAGACTCTGTTTATGTGCCTACGTTGCAAACAACAATGAATGAGGTATCGCATAACAGCAGCTGTGGAAGCTATGACTCGAGACATGCTAGGGGCAATGTGGGAACATTTGAATAACGCATTGACATGTGCCGTGCATCTAGAGTGGAGGGGGGGCATATTGAACACCTACAGGGCGGAAAAAAAAAGAAAGAAAGAAAAACTTTTTGAGTTTCCCGTTCATCAAAAAACAAAATTCATTGCATATGTTTATTAGTTTCAGAAATACAGATATGCCAAATCAGATGCTTCTTTTTGATACACCATGTATTTTCTCCTTCCATCAATTAGATTCAAAATCTCCTGTGTTATACAAGGATTTGTACTAGGTCTTGTGTTTTTCCCTACTTGATTCTCTACCACTTTCACTATTTCTATCATGTTTCCTACCCCTGTTTCATCCAATTCGTGCCTAATGCCACCTGAAACTCTCAACAACCTCTGGTTGTTTCAACTTACCCAGATCCCATCTCCTTACTTTCCTAACTCCCTGGGGGGGGGGGGGGGGGGGCAAAAAAAAAAAAAGAGGGGTGAGAGGGGGGGGACATTTTGAATTGTAGAAAGCATAGAAAGCAATATGAGCTCATCTCCCACTGGACATGAAGACAGTGATCAAAATGAATCTATTTCATCCTTTATCTCTTAATGCAAGGCAGTTAGACGTCTGTTCTATCTTTCAATAGCAAGTGGTCATGAAAATTTTTGCAGTGAATAAAAAGTTGTTCCAGTTATGGAAAACCAACTACCCAGGACTGCAACTGACTGAAAAGTGTATACTGGTACCTATAAGGACATTAAATTGTGGTATTATTTATGATAGAGGAGACGATTTGCAAAATTGTAGTGACACTGAATTCACTGGTGACAAGTGTTTGACAATCAGCATTGTGGCAAAGTACTCTGGTGGAGCAATAGCATGGAGAAATCAGTTGCAGAGAGTAGTGGCTAAATCTACAGCTGAAGCAGAAATTATTTCAGCAAATAATTTTTTAACTCTTTGTAATTTATGTTGTTAGCAAATAGTATCCTGTAAATAAACTGTTTTTAAATGAAAATGTGTTGATCAAACTTAATACCTTTAACACAGACTACACAAGTTTTTTATAACTGGTAAAGTACCTATGCTGCAGTTGTATGTTTTCATCTTATACATCAACATCTTTCCTCCGCAAGGCACCTTATTGGAGTGTTGTTGGGAATTTTTATACAGCACTATCTCCTCCCCCATTTTCCTGTTCCAGTTACAGGTGATGTGCAGGAACTACAGTTATTGGTAAGTCTTCAGAATATGGGACGAACAGCTGTACATCTCCATATGAGTTTCAATCATTCTAATTTTACTTTCAGGTCTTTTTGTGACATATATGCAAGAGGAAGCAAATTTTGATTAATCCTTCTCTAAAAGTACACACACTGAATTTTAACAGTAAAGCAACCTGTGAAACATATCTCTCATGCAGCATCTGCCACTGGAGTCGGATTAGCACCTAGCTGACACTTTTGTGCTTATTACACAAACTCATAATGAAACACGTTGCTCTTCTTTCAAGCTTCCCAACATATCAATCAGTCTGGTCATGTTTCCAGACTTTCCTACAATTAGTTTTATGAGAACATTCCACATTAAACCACAATGTATACATATTCCCAGTATTCAATGGATATGACAGTCTACTGCGATTGGTTGGGAATCGCATAATCGGATAACAATGGGTCTTTCTCACCCATTTGTGTACAATACATTAAATCTGATTATGTTGAATATCAACAAACAATCTTTGCATCTGGTGTCGATCTTCTGCAACTTTCCTATATTTTGCTACAAATTCCTAGCACTTCAATTCTCTATATACTCTGCCTGACCAAAAATAAATAAATAAAATAAAAAGGACCCAGCTGGGGAGGAGGAAAAACACATGACCCTTCACGGGTTGAGAGGGTATGTGATGTTACTGCAGTGAGTACAAAACAGGGTCAAATTTAGAAAAAAAAAAATGACAGTATGAGCCCATTTATCAGTCTGACATTGCAACCCCTCTGGCCTGGATGCCTGCACTGATTTTGCTGGGAAGGAGGGCCTCATAAAGCTGTTGCATACCCTCCTGAGGCAAGCTGTCCCACAACTCTAGGGATCTTTTCAGTCATGCGAGTGCCTCACTGTCACACAGACGCTTAATAGACACACATGCCATTTGTGGACGATGGCACCGCAACACTGTTGCATGAGATCTAACACATGACACAGAATGTTGACAGGCTGTTGAGCCATTAGAGTTACCTCAGTCACTGCCAACCATGACCTGAAGGCAAACCTGATAGCTCCCCACACCATGACACCAGCAGCAACACCACTGTGCACTTCTAAAATATTGGAAGAATGGGACGTCTCCCCAGGTCACAACCATCTGTCATCTGGGGTAGTACTGAACTGTAAATCAGCACTGAACACAAAGAGCCACCATTCATCAGGCAGCCCAGGCTTCTCGGGCACGGCACCGTGCCAATCGTAGCCATGTGTGTTGTGGTGTTAATGGCAGCCTGTGTGTGGGACAATAATTCTGTAGTACAGCTGCTGCTAGTCTCAGAGCAATGGTGCAGGACAATGCAGAATGTCTATTACTTGTTCTCAAATGGCAGGAGCAGTTGTAAGGGGGTCAAAATATGCTCGGTACACAATAGGGCGATCATCTCTTTTGATGATCACACGTGGCTGATTGGTACCTTGGTGACGAGTATGTCTGCCCTCACACACCCATGCAGTCCAACAGAGGGCCATTGTCCCATGTAAATGCTCCACAAATCAGAATATTGCACGATTCAACCAGCAAGCCAACTGAAGGCCCACAATGCGGCACCTTTCAAACTTTGAGGTGCTGATAACACTGCCTCACAGGAGCATGCAGCATTTCTGTGTCCTCCACAGTGACCATTCAACATCTGACACTGTTCATGCCTCCTATATATCCTATCAGGCCTGATAACAAAACTAAATTTGAACATCACTAATGCATTCTGGTAGTCATTCTACTTTTCACAGCGAACTGGAACTCTAATGATTTACATATCTGCTGACGGCGTGTATGTGTATGAAGTTGCACTGACATCTGAACATATCTTCTTGGTGCTTGACTTTTCTTGTCGTGCAGTGAATATCAGCACTTGCGAACAGCCTTATAAAGCTTCTGGCATACCCAAAAGAACATTTATACCTACTGAATACTCTCTCTGGGTAAACTCAAAGCCACTTTTACAATGCCTTTCCATTCAGTACAACATACTGTTTTCTGTTTGGCATCTTTCGACATATCCCAATGCTGTTTTGGGTAATTCTTCCACCTACAGGTGTCTCCCAAAGTTATTCCTTCAAACAATAAAATTCTATTTGTAACCATCTTTTTTTGATTAGTTACTTGCTTAATACATACTACAGAAACCATGTCTTCTGAAATTCTGATCCATTTATTTCCTGAGTGTACATCAAGACACCACCTGCTTCATCCTTGCAATGCAACATAGTATCAAATATAAAAGACAGCATTATCTGAAAATCAAATTGTGCTTCAATGAAAGTGAATCCTCAATACCAGTTTACAAGGGCTGTTCAAAAAGTAAGGTGACTTTTCGAATTGCACAGGCAACGTACATTCGATTATCCATCTTTTTCTTTGTTATGTTCGTACACATGTCCCGAACATATGTTCACAGTTTCAAGTGTACAGCATAATTTGTTTGTTTTTGACAGAAAGGTTAGACATGTTTTAAAGTTCTTGGCGTTTTTCGATTATCATAAAAAAAAAATGGAGAAAATAATTTGCATCAAATTTTGTATGACAAATGGAATCAGCACATCAACTACAGACACTAATGTCGAAGCTGTGAAGAAAATTGTTTTGGAAAATCATCAAATTACTATAACAGAAGTTGCTGAGCATGTTGGCATATCATTCAGCTCATTCAAGCAATTTTTTTTGGATATTTTGGACATGAGACATGTGTCAGTGGCGTTTGTTCCAAAACTTCTCAATTTTAATCAGAAGAACTATCGGATGAGCTTCACTCAGGAGCTCTTGAATGACATCAACGATGATCCTGATTTTCTCAATAGGGTCATAACTGGTGACAAAACATGGGTTTACGGTTATGACATAGAAACCAAAGCCCAATCATCCCAATGGAAGTGTCCCAGAGAGCCAAGACTGAAAATAGCATGCCAAGTTCAATCAAATGTCAAAGTTTTGCACACAGTTTTTTTTTCCTTTTTTCTTTTTTTTTCCAGTTGCAGTGGCATAGTGCATAATGAACTTTCACCTCAAGGTTGTACGGTCAACAAGGAGTATCACCTCGACGTTATGTGCCGTCTGCGAGAAGCAATACACAGAAAATGTCTGGAATTGTGTGGGGGGGGGGGGGGGGGGGGGGGGGGGGGTGGGGGTGGGGGGGGGGGGGGGGGGGGGGGGGGGGGGGGGGGGTGGTGTGGGGGGGGGGGGGTTGTGGGGGGGGGGGGGGGGGGAGTCATGGCTTTTGCATCACAACAATGTGCCTGCTCATTCATCATTGTTTGTGAGAGATTTTTTGGCAAAAACAACATAACCATCATGCCTCAGCCACCATATTCACCAGGTTTGGCTCCCTGTGACATTTTCCTGTTCCAGAAACTGAAGAGACCTGTGAAAGGATGACGATTTTCAAAGATTGGGGAAATAAAAACTGCAATAAAAGTACTCAAGGCCATACCAAAAAGTGCTTATGAGAAATGCTTCGAGGACGGGAAAAAGCGTTGGCATTGTATCTGAGGGTGATTACTTGAATTACATGGATTTGATAAATTAATAAATAAATATTTCTTCATAAAAAATATAAAGTCACATTACTTTTTGAACACACCTCGTATACTGATCATGGTAAGCTGTGCTATCAGCTAAAATCACTGATACACAGCATTTAGAGCTACATTATTATGGGGTAGGATATTTGCCTCAGAGAGTAATACCGAAGCAAATAATTCTTCTTTAACTTTGGAATTTTGAACTTTTTTTTTTTTTAAATTGAAGTGGCCATTTAACTGTTCCACCACTCACAGAACACTGAAATAAAGGGGGAAAATCCACAATTGAATAGATGTACAGATAACTAGTCATTTTATATTCACAGTACTGAGCAGTAGACAGACACAAAAGCGAGATCTTAAACATGGTAGCTCACCTAATGAACCTGTGTTGTTGTTCACAGCACACACATATTCATAACTGCATAATCCTGTCACCACGACTACATTACTTTAAGTGTGAAGAAGAATAAAAGTTCATATGCTGATCTATCATGTTCCAGTCTTTGTTTATGTGCCTTCCTCCTGAACTCCAATACAGGGCAGGTGATTATCTTTACCCCGACCACAACACATGTAAACCAGAATTTTCCATTATCATAATTTTTCTTTAAGGTGTGGTGAACAAATGCTACAAAATCGCCTCTTGCCTACTTTTCATTTTAAGGAGTTGAGACAATCGTGCTTTATTATCTCTTGTAAGTTTAGCTGCTTTGAAACTTAGATTTTTGTTATGGAAAGAAGATTAAGGATTTTAACATCCCACTGACAATAAGGTCATTCGAGCCAGGGCACAAGTTTGAACTGGCGGAGGACAGGAAGGAAGTTGATCATACCCTTTGAAAGGAACCATCCCAGTAATAGGCTTAACAATTTAGGGTTAATGTGGAAAAGCTAAATCAGCTTTGCTGGACAGGTATTTGAGCCATCATCCTCCTGAATATATGTCCAGAGTCAACAATTGCACCATCTGGCTCAGTGATTAATTACTCTTCTACTCGTATCAGCCATCAATAGATGGCATTATTTTAACTAAATTTTTCCTTTCCCTTGTGCCTAGACTGTAATCTTAGCCCAGTATATCCGCATTCGTTTTGTATATTGTTCCTTCCTTGCCAGTTTTTTTTTTTTTTTTACTTTTAGCTTCTCTTGAAAACCACGGCGCTCTTGGAGCTATCCCCAATTCCTGCAGTCCTTTTTCTTCCTCTGTGAACCACAACTAATTAGCTGTCCTGTTGAGAAAGTAGTGGAAGATTTGACTGCTCAATCTTGAAGGACTCATACAAGCAATGGGACCACAGAAAACAATACTCCACTTCCAAATGGTCTCCATGATCTTTCCTACATGTTTGTAGAGTTCATGGTTGTCATCGTCTTCAGAATTAACCAATTTTTTAATGGACCAGCTTAGTTAGCATAAGATGATCTCTGACAGCTTGTAAGCAATGTTGCCAGTTTTTTACACCAAAGTACAAACAACTACTGGCAAAAACAATACCCATCTGTTGCCATAGCCACGTTTACAAAATCACACTATGCAATTGGTTGAGGTAGATTCACAAAGCAGCCATGTCTAGCCCACTGCAACTGTCAGGGATCTTCTTACACAGTATCAACTGTCGGATTTTCCTCAAGACATTACTGTTTCTTATTTCTCAGTCAGACCTATTCTATTCATTAACACCGACATCTGTTTTGTCGAAAACTGACATTCTGGGACCGTAGCTGTGTACAAAATACAAGCTGATTCTTGCAAAGAAGGAAACAGCAACAAGCCACTGCTAATAATGCTTTTTATTTACACAAATATTGCCATTACTGGTTTTGAACCAGAAGGTTCATCTTCAGATGACTGTTCATACTTACATTACAATTGCCGTCTTTTACGTTAATTGTTGGCTTATTTTTCTCCTTGTGGCAGAAGTTGCTTGGACTGATGGTACCCAACAGCACAAAAACAAAGTGAGAAATGGTGAATTTAACTGTTTCTCACATTTTTGCTGTAGGGAACCACCACCCCAAGGAACTTTTGTCAGAGGGAGGAAAAAAGCTGACAACTAGTGTAACTAACAACACATTTAATCTACACATGAACACCTGTTTAAAGATGAACCTGTCAGTTCAACAGTAACATCACTATTTGCATAAACAATCAGCACTATTAACAATGGCCAGTTGCTGTTTTCTTTTTTTGCAAGGAACAAATTGTATGCCTATTTAACTACTCTGTAATTTACACTTCCAGTGTTCATAAAACCCACTTGAAGACTATTTATTGGCCATTCCACTCTCTAATGGCATGTGGGAAAAATAAACATCTAAATCCTTCCACGCTAGCTCTGATTTCTATATTTTATTACAATGCTCATTTCTATGTATGTAGATGTGAGTGAACAAACTGTTGCAATCGGAGGAGAAAGTTGGTGGCAGAAATTTTATAAAAAGATCTCAGCACAATGAAAAACACCTTCATCTTAATAAATGACATACTAGCTTGCTTATCGCGTCTATAACACTCTCTCACCTATTTTGGGATATTATTGCTCTTCTTTGAACTTCTTAGATGTCCTCTGTTCATCCCATCTGGTAAGCATCCCATACAGTGCAGCAATAGTCCAGAAGAAGGTGGACAAGCATAGTGTAGGCAGTCTCTCTAGGGGATTTGTTGCACTTTGTGTGTGTTCTACCAATAACAGTCTTTGGTCCGCCTTCGCGACAATGTTTTGCGTGTGATAATGGCAATTTAAAGTGTCTGCAATTGTAATCCCTAAGTATTTAGTTGAATCAACAGCCTTTAAATTTCTGTTATTGTGAAATTTAATACATTTTTTTTAGTACTATTGCCGAGGACTTCACACTTTATTGTTTAGGGTCAATTACTACTTTTTGATGAAATCTTGTCTAAATCATTTTGCAATTAGTTTTGATCTTCTGATCACTTCACTAGACAGTAAATGACAGCACTATCAGCAAACACAGTCATACAACTGCACAGTAATGTTGCACCTTGATTAAATGGATATCAATTTCTTCCTGTAAAAACTTTTGGTTGGTTCGTTGATATACTGTTTTCATTTTAATGATCTGTGATGTAAAGGCTTCTTTCTCTGAGGTACCAATCTATCCACTCTCCTAGATACTTAAATTTCTCAGCCTGTTTGAATTTCGCTTCTTCTAACTCTCGAACTCAGGATGTTGACTTGATTTTTCCTATAAATTCAATTTTCTCTAGCGAGATCTGGAGCTCTGCCCTTGCTGCTACATTTGTTGTGTGTCTAGTGAATTAGAAAAAATTTCACTGCAACAGCTAAGCAGTTAATTGTGAAATTCATGTCTCGATACCGAAGTCTGACTTCATTGTCAATATCTTTCTTATTCATTTCTTTTCACCACTCGGAGATGAGTCTCTTGAACACAGATGAAAAGCAGAGGCAAGCGTCCATCTCCTTGCCTGACTATCAAAGCCAAAGTCTTTCAGGAGTCTGAGAAGAATTGTTCAGTCAACTGAGTCATAAGCCTTTTCAAAATCTACAAGAATCAATATGAATTACTTATTTGTGTATTTCGCGTATGACTAAACACATTGATGATTCATGATCTGTTCGCTACATGAACATCCTTTCTTGAACCCTCTTTGGTATTTGCCCCCCTTAGTCTATAGCACTGTTGAAAGAATTTTGCAGATTATTAAGGGAAGAAAGATGCCACAATAATTGTTTACATTCATCGGTCCCTTTTCTTATGATGTGGGTGCATCAATGTGGAGGAGCAGTAATATATAAGTTCTTCAGTTTCCCAGATGATGTATATTATCTTTGTGTATCATTAACATTGTTGCTTGCTTACTTTCTTTCACATTTCTGCAATTAGTGAGTCTCCTTTTGCTGCCATTAGTAAATGTACAATCTGTCTAATTCTTCTCAAGTAAGAGGTGATGAATTGGGGTGGGTGGCTGTGCTGTCTTCAAACCTAAAACTGGGCTTTTAAGAGTCAGTACTAAGGGGAAATTAAAAATAATTTCCCAGGACGTGACAGTGTTTTAGGCACTTGGGACCCTTGAAGTGTAGACCTGCATAATTTTAACTGCTTAGATGTTGTTTGCAAATGTTACAAACGTTTCTGATTTTCTTGAATCTTCCTCAATCTGTAGTGTTCGTTGGAAGTATGTTTCATCCCATGGACTTTGCCTCACAACCACATTGCGTGTTTCTTCAGTCCCTTTCTGAGTTGGACTGGCTATTGCTTCTTGCAGTTGTTCCCAATTATGTAGCTCTTTGGCCTTCAACTTGTGGGCAAACATTTTAATAGATTCGAAGTGCTCGATGCTTAACCTTGAACTTTCAGGTATAGCGATCTGAGTCAAGATTTGTACTTCTCAGAATTTTGATTTGTTGGTGTTCTCACTGTGCTCTTTTTGCAATGACAACATAGTCTATTTACAACTCACCAATGCTTGTGTTTGGTGGATGTGCAAATTTTCTAGTCACGTATTCAA
Organism: Schistocerca piceifrons; assembly: GCF_021461385.2. Lineage (NCBI taxonomy): Eukaryota > Metazoa > Arthropoda > Insecta > Orthoptera > Acrididae > Schistocerca > Schistocerca piceifrons. Next base: position 952,072,686 of record NC_060140.1, read on the forward strand.
AGACATTTGATTTAAGGATTAAAGACTGAATGCTTTGTAAATCCCCCCCCCCCCCAAATTCAATATGTTCTTACAGCGTGTACGACACTGTCCAAAAATGTTTTGAATTTTCTCTCTTTACCAACCTGTGCATAATAAAACTTGAGCAGAATGACCATTAGCTTCTGGGGAATTTTACAAATAAGGTCTGCTCCCCCCCCCCCCCCTCCCCTACACACACACACACACACACACACACACACACACACACACACACACACACACACACACACACACAAAGGTCTGTATGGTTGTGCATACTGTTTGCTAGAAGAGCCAGAACTCAAAAATTAGTGGACACTGTTTTCTGCTTCATGTGCCACACATCAGTCTGCTATACATGAGTGGTTGCATTTCCCTCATTTTATGTATTGTTCCATCTAGGAATTTCCATTTCCGCTTAATTTATATTTATCATTAAGTTTGAGTGAGATGGTTCTAGTGTTATTGAACTGTTTCAAGGGCTAAGGGTGAATATGAACATGTGAGTTTATTGACAGAATACAGTGCTTTTGACTTCTCAGAAGGGTAACCATAATTTGACACTAACTTCATCTGATCTACACACACTGCACAGAGGCATTTAAACAATAGTTCTTCCTGCACTTCACATGTAAATGGAATGGGAAAAAATCCTAATAACTAGTACAAGAATAGCCCCTGCCATGCACTTCCCAGTCGTTTGCAAAGTATAGATGTAGATGTATGTGCAATATCAGCTTACATCCATGTTGTGCATGCGGGTGCGATGATTATGGTGAATAGCAGAAGTCAGAAAACAGCATGTTTATCCATCAAAGCTTACTGGAGACTTACAAAGGAGTTTCAACATTTGGCCTACTGATAAATTACTATCAAACCATAGTTCCACATAATTAATTGAATAGGTATGCTGATCAGAAGACTGGATCTGATAAGCAACCAGTTGGAAAACACCATTTCGGACAATATTTAGATATATGTAAATGGCCTACTCGATAGTGTCCTCAACTGCCAATGACGGCACACAGGTTAACAGACTCCCCAACCATAGTGTCATTATTGAAGACTCGTTTAATCACCCAATTCTCAAATGGGATAATTACAGTTTTCTAAGTGATGGGGAAGATGAGACACCTTGTGAAACAATGCTAAATGCCTTCTTTGAAAACTTCTAAGGCCAGGTGGTTCAAAAGCTCACGCCGCATGGAAATGTACTGAAATAGACCTGACCTCTTTGAACATTTCCGCACTGACGTTGGGGTCAGTGTTCATGATGAGTTATAGTAACAACAATTATCAAAATACAAAGGCCAACCAAAACAAGTAGAAAGAGTTACATGTTCTATAAATTAGATGAAGAGGCAGTAGCTGCATCTCAAGGAGGAACTCTAAACATTTAGCTCCGGGAAGGAGCATGCACATGAACTGTAGTTTAAGTTCAGAAGAGTTGTTGGCAGAGAACTAAAAAGATATGTACCTAAAAGAACAGTTCACGATTGGAGGAACTCTCCCAGGTATGCAGTCTCAGTAAACAAATTTTTAAAGGAACAACGAATACTGCACATTAGATATAAAATAAAGCAAATGCAATACACAGATAAATGCTAAACAAAATGGGTTTCATTGTCAAAATTCCAAAGCATGAAGCCTTCAATGACTACTGTAGCAGAATATTCTTGTCCTTAATGCACCAAATATTCTGTACATTTTCAGCATTTTATTACAAATGATATTAAATTTGGACACGAATGACGAAATCTGAAGGAGTAACAGATGCAAGCAAGACTGGAGTGGAGGGGCAACAAGTGGCCATTCTAACACACAGCTGACCACAGGCGTCTATTGTTGCAGCAGATGATAAGGCAGTGTAATGAAATGATATGAGGCATAGTGGCACATGTGAGATCGGCTGCAGCTAATACCGAGGCAGTGGAACATGCTCACGGTTTGAGCATCAAAACAGAATACTTCGGTAATAAATACCAAACAAAATAGGCAAAGGTCACCGACATGGACCAAAGGATTAATCTCATTACAAATTTCCTGTATTACCACTGTATTTAATCAACAGAAAAATGAAGTTTTATGAAAAAATTGCCTGCATTTTGTTGGGCCAGAAATGGCTGAATGTGGCATGAAGGTTGCCAAAATTTTAACACTGAAATTTATCAACAAGTATACACAAAATCTGCTAACTTTTAGAATAAATTCCTTCTCAGCCGAGGGAGGGGTGTGTGTGTGTGTGTGTGTGTGTGTGTGTGTGTGTGTGTGTGTGTGTGTGTGTGTGGTCTCTTACACTCTAAGTATTGGCATTCTACCAGAAATTTCTCACTATAATAATACTGAAAATTAGCTCTATAGGAAGGCAGTCTTGTTTCTATATCTGTGAGGGACACACAGAATTTGATATACACGCACTGTTCTGTGTGCGGATCCATCATAAAATCACCACACACCAAACACTATTACGGAAATCACTGTGGACACGCAACACGTCCTTCCAGCTGAATGCCACTCCGCACACTGACTCAACAGATATGCAGCTCTCACCACCTAGTGGTTCAGAGATCTACTACTACTACTACTACTATCCAGATGGTAGCACCAGTCCCGAAAATTTTGGATTCCATCTCGTATTTGTTGATATCATTAAAGAAATACGGATAAGTGCAGATGAAGTTATTGTTGATCTCAATGTGGTATCTCTATTTCCAAATGTGTCTGTTGAACAATGCCTAGTTTCCTTGCCAACCCCTTCTCTCCAGAAATGGTCAACAAGGTAGACCACGATTTAACTTTTTGTGTAGTGGCAAATATTATGAAACAACAGTGGTTTCACCTTCGTTATCAGCTGTGGTCAAATTTTTCATGGAGGATTTTGAATAATACACCTCAAACAATGAAAACGAAAGCTGCTGCTCCCCATATAGCGGAGATGCTGAGTCACAGATTACCACAATACAAAGACTGTCACAAATATAGCTTCCAGCCAGTAAGGCTTTGTCAAAACTAGATGTCTAATTTTGATGAATACCTTACTGGCCGAAAGCTATATTTGTCACAGTATTTTTATTGTGCCTACCTGAGACTCAGCATCTCCGCTATACCATGAGTAGCAACCCTCCTTTTCATAATATTGTTACATTCCATCCTGGATTTTACATCTTAAACAATGCTTCTCTTTACCCATACTGTTTTTATATCTTTTTGATTGGGCCTGGTGGAGAACAAGCAGCGCAGCAATTCACTGATCACATGAACAACATACATGTCAATGTAAAAATCACTGGAGAAGTAAAACTGGAGAATCTACACCAAAGTAATAAAATAAGCAGAGAAAACTGATGTTGAACAGGACATTATAAATTCAGATAATAAGTCAAAAACATTGTGGATGATCATAATGTTCAAAAACAGAAAAGACAACATGAAAAAATAATAGCCTCAAAGAAATCAGATGGGAAAATTCACTACAGAGAAACCCAGAAACTATAGCCAAAGCATTTAGTGACTGCTGCATAAATCTGTGCAAAAATCTCACAAAGGATATGTCAACTCCAACAAGAGCTATGAATGCTTTAATGGAGAAAAAAAGAATCCACTATGAAATTCTATACACCTATATCAAACAAGTGAAGAAGAAGTAACAAGAATCATGAACAAGTTAAAAAAAACACAAGATCCAGGACATCTACAATATCTTAAATAAGATTATTAAACTTTCATCCAATTTCATTGTTAAATCCTTGACCAAAATGATTAATGAAGAAACCACAGATAGTGTAAAAATTGTAAAAAATATGTGCACTACAGAACCTGAAAACTATAGACCTGTTAGTACTATACCAGTAATATCGAAAATCTTTGAACTCATTCTGTGTAACAGATTAGTAAGCTTCTTCACATCACATAATATCATACCCAGAAGCCAAAGTGGGTTCAAAACAAAATGAATCTACAACATCACTACCATAATATCTTGTGGTGTATGTAATGTTAACACTTGACAGGGAGGACTCAATAACTGGAGTACTCTGTGATCTATCAAAAGCTTTTGACCTACTTAATCAAAACATTCTCCTTGAAAAAATAAAACTCTATGGAGTAAAAGGCAATTCATTTAATCTTATAAAATCCTCCTTTAATTTACAGATGCCAAAAGGTGGAAGTAACAGATGGAGAGAGAAATAAATACTACTCAGACATGGGGATGATCCAGACCTGCACGTCACAGGGAAGTGTCCTAGGCTCACTGTTGTTCTTGATATATATTAATGACCTACCAGAGAAAATTTAAAAAAAATCAATATTATTGGCAAATGACAGACATTTTAATTAAGGGAATGGATCTAGCAGAAGCTATACATGAAGCAGAAATTGATTATGCAGACTAGAGAACTGGTTTAGAAAGAATAAAATGATAATCAACAACAAAAACACAAGCACCATGAGCTTTAAAAACAATCGAGCAAAAGACATTGTCTAGCCATGTGTCTGCAACATCCTTTCTTCCAGGAGTGCTAGTTCTGCAAGGTTCGCAGGAGAGCTGCTGTGAAGTTTGGAAGGTAGGATACAAGGTACTGGCTGAAGTAAAAGCTGTGAGGATGGGGCATGAGTCATGCTTTGGTAACTCAGATTGAAGAGTACTTGCCCGCAAAAGGTAAAGGTCCCGAGTTCGAATCTCGGTCCGGCACACAGTTTTAATCGGCCAGGAAGTTTCATACTGGCACACACTCCGCTGCAGAGTGAAAATTTGATTCTGGACAAAACTAATTGCAAAAACTTTTCTTGGCATTCCTGAAAGTAAGGACTTACAGCTACATTCCGGAAGAAGTAGACGTAAATCTCTAAGAGAGAGAGTGCCACGCAGACACTTTTCTGCCTGGTACATAGGTTGACAATGCATGTGTTTAGCATAGCCATTCGTTTTATAGTTTTCAATAACTGAAATACGGAAGCGTCCGATCCGGCCCGTCTGCTTTGACCCATGACGTCACAAATATGGCAGAAAAACCACGATTCCAATATGGCGCATATAAAGTTGGTACGTACACATTATGAGGACGAAAAGACATCGAAAAACAAACACACACACTTTCCACAAAAAGCCTAATGACACTAGCGGGACAAGTGCAGGAAATGGGGTTTTTTGGGTGGGGGCACACTAAATATAAACAAATTTAGACACCCACCCCCATACAAAAACACACAAAACGACGAAAAAAACCGACATCACAAAACTCCCCAAATACACTAAACACAATATCATCTGGAATCGGACACTTCCCTTGACCTATATAGCTCAACAGCAGCTCCTGATCCCATAAATTAGGATCAAACACTTCCCTTGGCCTATACAGCTCAAAAACATCTCCAGATACCAATATCAACATACACAGCCACACATTGGGATCGAACACTTCCCTTGACCTGCGCACTGTTAATTTTATCCGTAATATACATTCCTGAACAAAAACAACAACCGATTAATTTTACTAAAATTACCACACGATGTACAGCGAACAACACTAAATCAACCTTCACACAAAATCGTAACTCAATGAAACAAATTCCACTACAAACACAGCCGACACTCTAACAATTCTGGATAATGAGCAAAAGCAAACTGAACCCATTACACCACACAAACGAAAACCCTGAACATACCACCAGAGAGCACAACAAACCACAACATGACGACATCTACAAACACGCCACACTCACAAACCAAACTCCGCACTGTAATGACATCACACACGACGACACCCTTACGTCACGGGTCAAAGCCGACGCGTGGGATCGGACGCTTCTGTCGACCCTCAATAACTAATGCTAGGCAGTAATAAAGACAATCTATTATTTATGCCTAAATTGAAACCATTTAAAAATCTTTACAGATTTTTTTGGTTACACTGGACTATGAATGACTGTCCAAGTAAGTTTTCTATACATCTTCCATATAATTTTCTACTTTTAATGGAATGAGGGTTCTAGTCACTGCCTTATTTGGAGAAAAGGTCTTGGTTAGGTTAGGAAGTTTGGCTGTAAATTGTCAAAACTAATGGAAGTGATTGTTCAACAAAAAGTTCAGTTACAGTTACCGAAACCATCAGAAAAATTTCAGGTACAGTTACCGAAAAGGTCAAGTACTGATTTAAGCTGAATGTCCTGTGCCCCACAATTATTTTTATTGTTATAATGAAATCTTGTGAACTTTATGAACTACGAACATTGTCTTTATGAATATGTTGCACTTTCATTGTCATCACATAGGTAAAATATGTTCTCTCATTAGATATTTGCAACCAGCTATTGATGCACCCTCCCAGTTCCCATTACGCCCACCTCATGGCATGTGCTGTGAACATTACTCTGCAAAAAACATGACAACACTGTATCTGTTCTTGACTCTTACCTGTGAAGTAAACTAGGTCTCTATGCCAGCTTCTAGTGTATGCAAACTTCTTGCAAAATTGTTGTTTAATCTATGAATATGCTTGGTATTTAATGGACCAGAATATCAATGTTCACGTATTACGAGCTCTGTGTAGAAACAGTATTCGAAATGAAATCATCAGTTGATACAAACTCTCCATTCCTTGAGATTTAAAATTCATATTTCATAATAGCAATTAATCTAAAATTCCTGTGGTATCCTGTGCATTTATGGAACTCTTTCCTTCACCAAGTAAGCTGATTGGATAAGCTTTCATTACCGACAGTTTTCAAATGTTTGCACTATTCTCTGCATAGAAATTAAAAAAAAAAAAAACTACTGTATCAACTGTTCCACATTTATGTAACAGCTGTAAGGCTTAAACTATTCATCAGCAAAACTATGTTTGGATAATACAGTAGCTACATCACAGTATAGTTTTGTGTGTGTCCAGAAGCTATTAGTAAGCAATTCTTTTTCCTACAAGGTAACTTGTGACTTGTTGACAATTTCATTTGTGTACCATACATCGTTAAGCATTCTCCTTATTTGTATAACTCTATCCATGACTCTCATGACCACAAACTTCAACAGGATCTAGTGCCACATTGTCCACTCCATCGTTACAAGTTTACTTCCCCCCTAGTGTGACATGGTCAAGGCTCACAAAAACACACAGTACTAAGACATCAAAATAATGTGGATAGAATAGGTCACTGGCAGCTTTCATAGCTGCTGAAACAAAATCATTACAGTATGCCTTTCTATGTACAATCACTACCGTACTGTCAACATTATTTTAACAACTATGTTGACTGCATCACTCAAATTACTCAACTACAACTAATATCTTTACTCAGAAACTTGAGATTGTCTAGTGTACACTATACAAGTAGGTGCCTTAGTTTAAGATATGGACAGTGAATATAATTTTTGCACAATATATTTCAGTTAATTGTAGTGATTATTTAAAATGGTATATATGAATGTTTTATCTAGTCCTTGATTACTCCACAAAGACAAACTGGCAGAATTTTAAAATGACTCCTTAATATGATGCATGTTGTCACTGTTACAATTTCTCCTATGGATGTGTGTTGATGACCTCAGATTTTTTAAAAAGAAATAGGCTACATCAGTAGGCCTACATGTCTTCAAGCATTTCAAATGTTTGAGTTGATATGACTGGTCAGTCTCCCATAGGGAAAAATTAGATTCTGGAACGATTCACAAATCATGTTTTATAGGAACTTACATAGCTACGGTGTTTCGCAATCCAGAACACACAAATGAACAACAGCCAGGCTCTTGCATTTCCTGCAGCAAGATTGTTTTGAAAAGTCTTGTCAATGTACTCACTGTCACAGACAATTCAAACAATGAAAACACCAGGTTGTAATATCAACAATGTGCGGAAGAGAGAGACAGCTACTTGCTATAGAGATGAACGTTAAGTTGATAGTCACAACGAAAAGACACTTAAACATTACCTTTCAGCTGCAGCATTCATCCAAAAAGGAAACACGCACATGCACGCACACAAAAGGACACCTCATGCACACATGACCACCATTTCTAGCAGCTCAGACCAGTCCGAGCTTCTGAGATAGTGGATATATGTGCACGAGGTGTGCTTGCTCATGTGAATGTGTGTGTGTGTGTTTCTTTCCTTTTCTGACGAAGCTGCAGACAAAAGGTAATGTGTTCAAATGGTTCAACTGGCTCTGAGCACTATGGGACTTAACATCTGAGGTCATCAGTCCCCTAGAACTTAAAACTACTTTAACCTACCTAACCTAAGGACATCACACATATCTATGCCCGAGGCAGGATTCAAAACTGCGACTGTAGCGGTCGCACGGTTCCAGATTGAAGTGCCTAGAACTGTTCGGCCACAACGGCCGGCAAAAAGTAATGTGTGTCTTTTAGTTGTGCCTGTCTGCAACTTAACGTGTCATATTTACAGTAAATAGCAATCTGCCTATTCCTTGTAGCATCACAGACAGTTTTTTAACAACAGCTGTCAAATTTTATACAGTATTTGACTGATTGTACAAGCTAAATTACTTCTAATTAGGTTTATGACCAGCTCCAACTTTAGCATCACGTACTAACATCTATTAAGTCTTCTCAGATGTTGCAATATTTCTCAAGACACTTATCTTGGATGGTGGCAAATTTATCTAATCTGTACGTACAAGTGTTACAAACTACAATAGTTCAATTACAATTTCTTGGTGCATGGCTGCTATTACACACATATTAAATTAAAGAACAACACTACAACTAACGCAAACAGCTCAACTAATGTGCTTGCTAAACCTCACAGAGTTCATTTATGCCTCTGTATCACAGTTACTGACTCTACAGCACTCAACACTTCAACGGAAAGAGGTAACTGCAATGCCATAAATAGTGCTACACCCAGACATAATTTAATACTGTGCATTATACTACCAAACACTGCAGTGTGATTAAATTGCTTGCAAGTATCGATGCTTAATCTTAGGAGGGTGATGCAGTCCTCTTTACAGTAATGTCAATGGTTGTAGTACAGTCGGTGACAAAAGATTCCTGACTGCTGGCAGCACTGTTTCCAGCATTAAACTGTGACATACAAACAGCTGCAAGCAGAAACAATAGTTGTCTATAGAGCTGCAGCAACACTGAGACATTGCCACAGAAATGCATAAAAAAATCGCGTAATGTGATCGACTGAAGTAGACGCAAGAAGCAGATGTGCCAAACACATTGCAAATGTCAAGGATTTACTCTTGCTGACTACTATAGCAAATTTCCCTCCCAAACTATCAGTAGTTTAGTTAATAACCAGCTGTCACACCATTTATAGGCTCAAACACTAGAATATTAGTATCACTGGCATCTTTGTGGACCATGTGCAGTGCTATCCCTTATTAGCTCTGTGACAAAATGTCGAAGGTCATAAATTATTTTAATCACCTTATGAAGCTAAATTATAATGTTATACAACTGTAAACAAAAGATACTACATTAAACTGTTGTGGTGGTAGTGTTTTGGAATAAGGAAACCTTTAAATTTGTGTTATTTTAAAGAGATACAATAAATATTCACTACTGACTAAAAGATATGAGCATCACCATGTATCAAATAAATGCATATGAGCTATGGTGACCATGTAGCAAGTAAATAAACAATGAACATCTCGTGTGTGTAAATATTTCTAAAGTATCACCTTTGCATGGTGCCTGTATTTAAAAAAAAATAACTGCAAAAATGCTGGTCAGCTGGGAAGCAAAATACAACCCTGTATTACATTAACGTAAAAAATTGCATATTTAGTTCTGGGAAAATTATGGATCATTTGACACACACTGATGTACACAAAAAGACGTATGCCATATATTCAGAAAACACATTTGCCGCTTTGCATTTGTATGTAGGTATACGTAAGCACATATAGAGACCAACACAAGTGCATATTTATTGTTTTCACAACTTCTCTAGTGTGTAAACAGTCATTATGTAACAAAGTCAGAGACTCCATGAGGGATACAAGCTAATACATGATTACTATTTAATAAAAAACAACACTGTCACTTTATTATAAGTTGACACTGCACATAACCAAGAGTGTTCACCTCATATTGTGATATATGTGTTTTATAATCTGCAGTGATTACTGTATTATTTGCATCATTTAGGACACCAATAGCAGTTACTTACAAAACAATATTTATAACTACGGACACGGGCAACTTTTGTTACAAATCAGTGAAAGAGCTAGAAAATGTGAATGTACATGCACTTTGGTCATAATCTGGGCAATATGTTAAAATGCCAACAGCTTTTTACTATGATAAGTCTTATCAAAAATAGACAAATACTATGAACCACAAGAGTTTCACAGATATACTTTTCTTTCTTACCAAAATATCCAAGCATCACAAGCACTTATTAAACGAATATACTCTGACAGTGGTATGTAATAATGTACTGCCAAATATGACCCCACAAAACTGCCACAGATTTTCTAATAGCTCCTTGCTGACAATGAAAGATGCATTTTACGCAGCATACACCACCACCATTTGATCCCAAGAAATAGGATGACCCGGGTACTTCGAAATCACCCCAGTTTATGACTGCGGGGATTCATCCCTGTTTATGGCGTCGGGCATTTGAGAACTCCAATCTGACGTATTCGGAATCGAAATCGGTTTTCAAAGTCTAAAATTAAGCTCTCTATCTTTACACATAATCCAGTTTTTCACTATGATTCGCCTGCTGAATATCTGACGTCTGCAACACAGAAAAATTTCCGCGGCTACACTTACACTTTAAGGTGGCTGACACTTTCTTCACGAACTGCACTTCAAACACTTCACTATTTGCACTTCACTAACAGATGATTACTGGATCACCTGTGAGGAAAGGTTCCGCACAGGTGCTTAACTTTTTCCATTGGCGATTTTCATCATCAACACGGCACCACCAAGATACATTGGCTAACAGATGTTTACTTCCAAATGGAGTTATCTTCTATTGGTCCTGCAGTTCGGTACATCAATGAGCAGTAGAATCAGACGGTGTATAGCGTCCATATCAGAAACACCTAGATTCCATAGAACTTATGAATTTGCAGCCACACAAACAGATCACTAATCAAATATATCCCGATCTGAACACTGATTGACTCAGTTACTTGCTACTGGACAGCTACTGTAAATAATATTGGGCAAAAAATAAATGTGTATCTTCAACGACTGCAAATGAAACATGCCAATCAAACGACAAAAATTCCGGTATTAAAAATAGCAAATGCACATGGAAAAAAATTGAACTTACCCCAATCTTACACCACCTGGGAAATCTGCTTGTACACGTGCTCCGAGTGGTATAATCCTTACTTCACTGATGAACACAGGCTTTGGGAACTGCACCAGATCTAAATTGATTTCCTGGATCACAAAAACGTAAATAGCACATTAACATTATCATCAGGTCACCATAGGCCTCCCCCACCCCACCCCTTTCCCACCCAAAATATATATTAAATTACAAGGTTATTTATTTTATCTCTATAAGCATTCGGGAGGAGTAACGTGTTAAAACATGCCGCTAGTAAATAAATAACAAAAATAGTTGATTTCAGTCTTCTACAGAAACAAGTAACACAGTACAACCGGGTTATGAACTTGGATTTTCCTGCCAATCTTTTGCGCAAATAAGTACAACAGGACGATCACATGTATTTAGATAGTTTTTTTCTATTGCCTCGAATTAAGATGTGGACTTGCCTCAGAACTTTCATGAGAAAATGTGTCAAAAAATAATAATTCGCTGTTATCTGCCATGACAGTATCCCGTTTGAAGCTTAGTATGTAGGGCCGCCAACATACAATACACAGCACTGAACTACATATTCAAGGAGGACTCTCATTGCACAACTGACGGAATTGAATGGGGAAATAATAGCAATCCTATTATTATTCGTATTGGATCCAATAATATTCGATGACATTAAGATAAAACAACGGGTACTTTATTAACTATGGTGCAGCGTGCGAATAAAAATGAAAAATATCGATACTGGATTGATTGCGAAATACAACATCGTTGACTTCAAACATGATCGAAGCAAATTTCTGTAATTTTCAAAGATATGCGAAATATGAAGCGAAGTATGCCAGGTCGCTCAATTGGAGAGACCGATTTAGGAATTAAGTGAAATCGCCGTTGACTCTTACAAATAGCGATCCACAGTAAGAAATATAGTACCAAAACAATCTTATTATTTTGCACCAGCGACACGAAACAGCACGTTGTGATATTCAGTAAGGCACTCGCACGGTTAACAACTGCACCAACCACCAACTGTAGTTTTTAACATTTAATATCGTAATAACTTCCACAGTCACAATAAAAATGCCCGTAATGAAGACTTTTCCCCCGGGAGAGTAGCTAATGTTTTCGATGCACATGTGAAATGAGAAGCACTGCTTGTTTAATAACAGCGCTTTGAAGTTTCTGGTTTTCACGATCGGATTTTAAGGGAAAAACTGTATTTTGACCTAAAGAAATGCAAAAATAATCTAGATCAGAAGCATAATATTGTACACTTGTAACATTTTTATATTTTATGATTAAACAAGACCCGTTAAATTTATTCATCCAGAGATATCACAATGATACAAGATATGTCATCATAATACAATTAAAAGAAACAACTTTAAAAATACGCACACAACATACATAAGTGTTTTCATGGGTATAGAACAAATGGTTGGCAGTGCCAACGAAGAAATTGTCCTCTCATTTGCCAGAAATAATCTAGAAGACCTAACTCACGATATCCAGATCGAGCTAAGTCCATCCCCTAGAATTTAAGGCCAGTGTCTTAAACAACTGCACTACTTCATTTGGTTGGTCCCTATTGTGCAATGTTTTTGATTACACTGTGTGTGTGTGTGTGTGTGTGTGTGTGTGTGTGAGACAGAGAGAGAGAGAGAGTCTTTTTGTTGTGCCTATCTGTGACTCAGCCTCTTGCTATATCATGTTAACAGAATCTTCCGTCATTTCTTGGTGGAACAACATTATAATAAATGAAAAAAAACACGAGTTAGCTTTTGTTCTAAAATATTGTAGGTTGCTTTCTAATTCTTCCATATCCACTCTAAGTTCATTGACTGGCTGTATTTCCTAAGAAAATTTCAAAAAGCACAAACCGGAATGATTGTAGGAGGCAGCGGCTCACTAAGGGAATAAAAAAAGAGAATGCTTTATGTTTCACTCATAAATTCTGATAAATCTCAGGATAGGGAACACTACAGATTGTACTGTAACATCCTAAAGAATGTTATTAAAGAATCCAAGAGTATGTTTATCAAATCTGAAATTGACAGCTCAAATAATAAAATAAAAACAATTGGAAGGTGGTAAAAAGGGACACAGGAAAAGTTTCAGAGGATACAAACAGTATCCAAGTGTGTCACATTGGAAGCATGGTAGATGAAGCGGAATTGGTTGCCAATATCTTCAACAATCATTTTCTGACAGCAGCGGATCAAATTGGATGTAAAGAGTCTATGGATGAAGCCATGAACCTTCCCCAAAAAGCAGTGCAGAGAAAAATTAGCCTGATGTATGTACCCTACATCACAGCAGATGAGATTGAGAAGGTGATATGCCAAATGAAAAACAAAAATTCCACTGATATGGACAATATATCTATCAAAGTACTGAAACATTGCCACAAATATATTCTTAAAGTTCTATATCACATATTTCATAAATCTCTAAATCAAGGTTCTGTCCCTAACAGACAAAAATTTGCATTTGTTAAACCACTCTTCAAAAAGGGTGATAAAGCAGAGGTTTCTAACTACCTCCCAATTTCATTGTTAACAAGTCTTTCAAAAATCCTTGAGAAACTTATGTACAATAGAATCATGGCTCACCTTAATAAATATAACATCCTTAATAAAAATCTGTTTGGATTCCAAAAGGGTTTTTCAACTGAACAAGCCATTTTCTCATTTGTCAACCAAATAAACAAGAAAATGGTATATTTATTAAGGTGAATCTTTCATGATCTGTCAAAAGCATTTGACTGTGTAGATCACAAGATTCTACTAAGAAAGTCTGAGCATTATGGCTTAAAAGATAAAGTAGGGAAGTGGCTTGAGATGTATCTAGATGACAGAAATCAGAAGGTAGTATTAAACAATTGTGCAAAGGTGCCTGCTAGCTCTGATTGGGGTACATTAAAATGTGGAGTGCTGCAGGGGCTCGGTGCTAGGTCCCTTACTTTTCTTAATCCTTGAAAATGACCTCCCATGGTGTGTGACACAAGAAGCACACTTCACTCTATTTGCAGATGACACAACCATTATGATTGACAAGGTACCCAACTGCAGTCTAGAGAACACTGTGGCCACTATATTCTAAGAAGTTCTAGATTGGTTCACTGCAAATGGTCTGTCCCTAAATGTTAATAAGACTCATTTCATTCAGTTTCAAACAGTAAACAAAAAATTGGAAAATTTTGAAATAAAATGTGGTGAGAAAGGAATAGTGAAAGTTGTATCTTCCCAATTTCTGGGTTTACATATTGATAACAAACTAAACTGGTCTGTCCACATCACTGACCTATGTAAAAGACTGAATTCAGCAGCATTTGCCAATCGCTCAATTGCATCTGTTTGTGACATGGAAACAATCAAAACCGCTTATGTTGGTTATTTCCATTCACTTATGACATATAGCATCATATTCCGGAGAAATCAACCACAAGCAAATAAAGTCTTTGTTGCACAGAAGATTAGGATTATGAGTAGAGTGCATCCTAGATCTTCTTGCAGAAATTTATCCAAACAGCTGGGGATCCTCACCATGCCTTGTCAATACATCTTGTCACTAATGTGCTTTGTGAACAACAATTATGCAGTTTATAAAATAAATAGTGCGTACCATGATCACAATACAAGAAGAAAACATGATCTCCACAAACATTTAAAAAATCTCAGCATGGTACAGAAAGGAGTTCATTATTAAAGTATAAAAGTGTTCAATAAACTTCCTGTCCATATCAAATCAGTCATTGGGGATCTTACTAAATTTAAAACAGAGCTAAAACTTTATCTTTTGGATAATTCTTTCTATTCTTTACAGGAATTCTTTGATAATGTGTAATACTTCTTGAATTTGTGTTTAATCTCATGCATTTCTAATAGAACTGATTATGTAGATTACCATATAACTTGTTGGCAGAATATTTTTTAGATGAATTACTTTAAATTTGTTTATGTAATTATCTATGTCATTAGTGCACTATTATTTATGCAATCGTCTATGTCATTACTGTACTATTATCTGTGTTGTTATCCGTGTAATTATTTGACATGTGGATGTCCTTTTTCATGTATCTGCTTATTACTGTAATAACCTGACGCGTTCTACATCCTAGCAATACATTCGTGTCAAGTATCCATGGAACTCGAAAATAAGTAAATAAAATAAAAAAATAAAATAAAAATAAAAAATAAAAGAACAATCCCACTTGTGTTTCAAATCCCAGAGTTTCTTTATAAGTCATCTTGTTAATCTAGTTTCTTCTGCCCTCGTGATGTGGCCAAAAAAAGAAAACCTCTTCTTACATACAGTATCTGTAATAGGCTCCAGTTCACTGTGTAAACTGTTGATAGTAACATAAAAATCCAAATATCTCGTGCACATTGTGCAGCTGTAGATGAAAATGGATCAGTAAATTAAAAAAATCACTTCATTTGGCACCATCCTCCACTGTCCTTCTTTTTTGGTATTATTTATCTATACATGTTCTAACTATTCTTCTATCTACTGTTAGTGTTTTGTCAATTCTGTTTCTCAGAGTGAGTGTAAAGAGAGTCTTGCTTCTGTACATTACCTCTGGCAGAACCACTATCTTATAGTGTTTTAATTTTGTTTTAATATTATGAAAAGGAAAGTTACCACTCACCATAAGACTGTCACAAATAATCTTTTTGTTATGCCTATCTGCGACTCAGCATATCTGCTATATGGTGAGAGGCAACTTTCCTTTTCATAATATTGTTAATTCCACCCTGAATTTTCCATTGTTTGATTTAAGGTTTTGATTGATAGACTTTTTTATTGTATGTAAACCATGTTAGTTTTTGAGGCTTTATCACTGAATTAGTTCTTTCTTGTCAAGTAGGTTTTTCATTTAAGTGGCGTGTTATAATTTCTTCGAGGTATTTAAACTGTTTCACAATTTTTATGGTTCTTTGCTTACTTTTATTTGGTTTAATTACTAGTGGGCCTGTTATCATTGTCTGAGTCTTTTCGAATGATAACTGGAGTCATATTTTTTGTACTATATTTTGTAGGCTTGATAACTGATTTCTGGCTTCTTGTGTGTTATTAACTAGAAATCCTAAGTCATTTGTGTATGCTAAGCAATTTGAATTTATTTTATCTCTCTTGGTTCCAATATACATTTTCTTAAGATTTTCCTTGTACCATTCTCCCAAGTATTCCAGAGCACTGTCAAAGAGTAGTAATGATAGACCATCGTCCTGTTTTAGCTCTGTTTTTCTAGTAAAAAACGTCCAAAATCCCTTAATGCATCCATCACTGAAAATCTGTGGCTCCAGCCATAAGCTTTTTGAAGTCTAAATCTTTTTTAGACATCCATTACTAATTTTAAAGTGATTATCTATTCCAACCAACCTCCCCAGGCCTATTCCTCTTTGGTAGTCCCCTGTTTCCTGTTCAAGTTAATGTTTGCAGCAATTGTACAGAATTCTTGACAAGGGGTTATATATGCAATCCAAGAGAGATATCCCTTTGTAGTTATATGTATTTGTTTTTCTCCTCTTTTGGGTAGTGGATATCCATTATTCTGATAGTTCTTCTTTGTTCCAGGTTTTCATCATGAATTGTATTATTATATTTATGCTGGTAATGCTCCATGTTTCCATAATTCCACATATATTTGATCTTCTCCACATGCTTTGTAGTTCTTGAACTCTCCCAGTCCTTGTAGGCTTCATGGATTGTTGATGGATTTATATTTTTCTGATGGTGTATTTGTTTGGGTTTCTGTTTTATTTGAAGAAGTAATTGGAGATCTTCACAGTTTAGCAATTCGTTAAATCTTTCTGATAAAATTTCTGTATTTCCTCTTTTGCTATGGGCCATTGTATTGTTTCATCTTTTAGCATTAGTGTTGGATGATGATAATTTTGGAGTTGACCACTAACTATTTTATGTATCTTGTAGGTTTATTTTCTCACTATTTGTTTCTGTCATTAAAATCATTTTGATACTGCCATTTAACCCACCTTATCGGTTTTTTGGTTATCTTTCTCTGATTTGTGAGGTCCAAGTGTGAGTCTTCTGTTTTCTGACCCTGTTATATTACCCAGCCTTTGTACTTATCTTCCAATTTTTTTTATTAATTTATTTTATTTTTCATTATTTTTATTATTATTATTATTATTTGGTATGCGTATTCCATGAATCCGTACATGCGAGTGATTCGCCTGGATGTGGAACATGTCAATAAAATTGTACAAATACAATTAATGCTACAGAATAGTAATATAATACAATGATATAGATATTAATAAGTATCACTTTTTCTCATTTACAAGTTGTCATTTAACTAGTATAGCAATTCACACTATAACATTATAACTTTAACATTAACACTATAACATTAACATAATATTGTATCGTCCATCTAATAATTAAGAGACTAAATACATCTATTATTAAGGGAGTGCATTACTTTTGGAAAAGAATTCATCTAAGAAGTACAGTGGATGGTCAAGCAGGTATTTTTTTAACGTGCCTTTGAACAGTGTTTCATTTTCTCTTGTACATTTAATATAATTAGGCAATGCATTAAAAGTCTTTACAGCAGCATACTTTATTCCTTTCTGTACAAGTGATAAATTTGTTAGCTCAACATGTAGATCATCTTTACCTCTAGTATTGTAGTTATGGTGTGAACAGTTTGTTTCATACTGAGCATAGTCTTTATTAACTACATTCATCAGAGAGTATATGTACTGACATGTTGTGGTCGGTATACCTAACTGTGCAAAAAGTTTTCAACATGAGGTTCGTGGAGGAACCCCACACATGATTCTGACTGCCCTCTACTGAGCATTTAAGATTTTTTTTAGGCTGGTGAATTATCCCACATGATTATTCTGTAACTCATTAATGAGTGAAAGTATCCAAAGTAAGCTGATTTTAAAATCTTGATGTCCCCAAAATGAGTAATGATTCTTAGAGCAAAAGTTGCTGATGAAAGCCTTTTTAGAGTAAGGGACACGTGCTGTTCCCTCTTGAGCCTACTGTCAATGTGAACCCCCAGGAATGTAGTGGAGTGCACCTTTTCTAGTTCCTCGTAGTCATGAGCAATTACTATATTTTCTAGAGGTTTATTTTTTGTGTGGAACTGTATAAAATTAGTTTTTTTAATATTAACTGAAAGAGAGAGAATCTTTACAGTGTCAGCAACAAGAAAGTACAAAGGTAAATAGTGCAGCAAATCCACTACATGAAACTTTAACAGTTGTGTACCAAAATGTGCAAGGACTAGAAAGTAAATTAGCTGAAATAGAAGTTCTATTAACTGACTATCTAAAAGACATTAACATACTATGCATAAGTGAGCACTGGGTAAAAGAAATGCAAGCGTCTAGCATAATTATTCCAAATTTTGAAATGATTAGCAAATTTTGTAGAATCAACCATAAAGGGGGTGGGACATGTATTTATGTTAGGACAGGGGTAGAATCAAAAGAAATTAAATGTAAACTAAAATGCATAGAAAAAGATTTTGAATACAGTATATGTGAGCTAACCAAATTAAAAATTACTATTGTGTGTTTGTACCAATCACCACTGGGCAACTTTGCCATTTTTATGGAAAACCTTGAGGGACTGCTGAATGAACTTAAACATAATGTAATTGTTCTTGGTAATTTTAATGTTAACTTTAAGAATGATTGTAGTAAACAACAGCAACTGTGCAATCTGTTTTTGTGTCATAATATGATGGCAACTGTAAATGAAGTTACCAGATGCGGAAATATGTCTGAAACTATAATAGATCAAGTATTTATAAACAAGGACAAGTGTGAATATAACACTGAAGTAATTGACACTGGTTTCTCGGATCACAAGGGTATCAAATTGAGTTTAAATGTCACATCTTACAAGGACCCTGTTATCAATAACAATTACAGAGAAAGGAGATTTATAAATGATGACAGCATAAGAATTTTTAATTACATTCTGGAAAATAACAACTGGGGTAGTGAATCAAGTGATGATGTCAACAGAAAGTTTGACTCATTCCTTGAAAGCTACAAACACTGCTTCGATGTTGCCTTTCCTATAAAAAGAGTCAAAACTAAACATAAAACCAAAACATGGGTTACACAGGGGATTAGAAAGTCATCAGACACTCTCAGAAAGTGACATAAATCAGCCAGGAAGAATGTAGCACTGAAAGCACATGTGAAATGTTATAGAAGCCTGTACAAGAAAGTAATAATTGCAGCTAACAAGCTTGATAATGATACCTATATTGAGAAAGGTAACAACAAAATGAAGTCAACTTGGGAGGTAATAAATAAAAATATAGGTAGACACAAAAGATAGGATAACAGCTTTGTCATTAAATGTGGGGGGTAAAACTGTTAAGGACTCACTTCAGATTGCCAACATATTTAATGAACATTTCACAAATATAGCCATAAATTTAATTAAAACTAAATGCAATTCCAATAGCAAGGTAAAAATCCCCATGAATGACATGACAATGTTCCTTTATCCAGTAACTGATTCAGAGGTACTAAATGCTATAAATAAGCTAAAAAATAAAATGTCATGTGGGTGTGATGGGATTCCTGACAAAGTCATTAAGCAAAGTGCAAGAAACATAGCCTCGCATCTCACTGAAATTATAAATGAATCTTTTAAGACAGGGGTGTTTCCATCAAAACTTAAAATGTCAACTATAAAGCCACTTTACAAGAATGGTGATAAATATGATGTTAGTAACTTTAGGCCTTTATCAATGTTGTCAGGTTTCTCAAAAATAATAGAAAGGATAATGTATCAGAGACTATACAAATTTCTTATTAAGAATAGAATATTGGTTAATGCGCAAAATGGTTTCCGTAAAACTAAATCAACTGAAACAGCTATCTTCAATTTTTTGCAACTTGTTCTAAATTCCATAAACAGAAAGGAATTAAATTGTGGATTGTTTTTAGACTTATCAAAGGCCTTTGATGTCATCGACCATAAGTTACTGCTTAGGAAGTTATATGCCTATGGGATACGTGGAGTTGCCCACAAATGGTTTGAATCATATCTGTCAGACAGGTATCAGAAGGTGGAGATAAGCCAGGCAGATAGGACATATTCATCAAGATTCAAGAGAGTTTTGTATGGAGTACCCCAGGGATCTGTATTAGGGCCATTACTGTTTTTAATATTTATCAATGACCTACCAAGTCAACTATCTGAAGCAGAGGCAGTACTGTTTGCTGATGATACAAGTTTGTTTGTTAAAGCAAATAGTGAAGCTGACTTACGTGAAAAAGTCACATTAGCAACAGACGAAGCAGACAGATGGTTTAATGAAAACAGACTCATTGTGAATGCCAAAAAAAAACAACGTGGATCAACTTCAGATATATTACAAATAAAATAAAAACTAACCTTACAGTAGAACTGGGTAAGTGTAAGATTGAACAAGCATCATACACTAAATTCTTGGGAGTATGGTTTGATGAACACTTAAGATGGGAAAAGCATCTAATATCATTGAACAAAAAATTAAGTCAAACATGTTATATACTTAGAATGCTTAAAAGCTCATGTAATATTAAAACAGTGTTATGTGTTTATTTCTCATTCATGCACAGTTTATTAAGATATGGCGTACAGTTTTGGGGGAACATCAGTCTAACAAAACACTCATTTAGACTACAAAAGAAGGCCGTCAGAATAATAAAAGATATAGGATATAGAGACTCTTGTAGGCAAGCTTTCAAAGAATTAAAAATCATGACACTACCATCTTTATACATATATGAAAGCATATGTTTCTTAAAAGAACACGAGGAATTTTCTACATTAACCGGAGAATTTCACAACCACGATCAAGAAATAGGAATGATTTCCACAGAGAAATTCATAAAACAGCTATGTATCACAAAAGTGTACTATACCAACCCAAAATCCTCTACAGTGCTCTCCCCAAAGAACTAAAAATAATACCAAAACTGTACATATTTAAAAGGGAATTATAAAACATGTTATTGAGCAATAGTTTTTACAGTATTGAAGAGTTTATGAATCGTTGACAATAAAAGCGCAGTTAATATTTCCCTGACATAATAAATATGTGTAATTGCTCACATTTAAATACTTGCTGTTTCTATGAAAGTGTGAAACAGTGTTAATGTAAGAATGTAAATAATCTTTGATGTGAGAATCACTAACCTTTTTTTTTTTTTTTTTTGTACGTTGTTATCCTACTTGTATATTTTTATGTTAATGTTCTAAAAGTTCTATTAAAATTGTAATGTCTAAGTGACAAGTGAATGCAATTATAAATTTTCATGTATATGTATTTTAAATTGTAATGTTTATTGATAAGTCCTATGTCATTTAAATGATGTACTACAAGGACGCTAATAAATTCAATTGAAAACCAAGCTGTAACTTCTCTGAGTATATTATTAACATCAGTCTCCAGATCAGCAGTAGACTTACCATCTACTATAATGCTTGTATCATCAGCAAACATTATGAATTCATAATTTTTACTAATGGACAGGGGTAAATCATTAACATATATTAAAAACAGCAAGGGTCCAAGGACAGATCCCTGGGGAACTCCATGCTGAATTTTGCCCCATTCAGAATCCACTAGATTAGAAGATCCTTTGTTGCAACCATTTAGAACCACCTTTTGTTTCCTGTCTTCAAGATATGATTTTAGCCAGTTACCTATAGGCCCTTCGATTCCGTAATGATAGGCCTTCTCCAAGAGTATCTTGTGGTTTACACAATCAAAGGCCTCGGAAAGATCACAGAAGACACCAACTGGTGACTTCTTACTATTAATAGACTCCAAGACATCATTTGTGAGTGAATATATGGCACGCTCTGTGGAAACCCCTTTTTGAAAACCAAACTGTCTGTGGTTAATAATATTAGGTTTATCAAGATGTGCCACAATCCTGTTATACACTGCCTTTTCAAGAATCTTTGAAAATGTTGTTAAGAGAGAGACAGACTTGAAAAGGGGTCTCACAATGGCATATTTCATTCTCTCTGGAACAAATCCCTCATAGAGAGACGTGTTGCAAATGTGAGCAAGTACTACACTTACATCATTACTGCAGCCTTTCAACAGTTTACTAGAGATGTTATCTATACCTGAAGATCCTTTACTTTTCAATAAGTGAATTACTTTTTTTATTTCATTAACAGTTATGGGTGTTACATTTATATCATTAAAACATTGTGGAAGGTTGAGTTTCAGAATATCTGCAACTTCCTTAGATCACCACTGCAACCTATTTGAGAAGTGACAGTTAGAAAGTGGTTGTTAAATGTGTCTGCTATCTGTTTACTATCAGTTATTTCCAAATCGTTAATTTTTAGAACAGCAGCTTTTACATTGTCAGATGGTGCAGTACCTCTTTCCCTCTTTATTACATTCCAAATGTATTGAATTCTTTTGTTTCACCATAGTATAAACATAGTTTTGCACTTCATTGTTGTACTTGCTAAGGACACCCAGTGGTAAGTCTTGGACCATGAACATGCTGCTTTGCCCCATGCATCAACTCCAGTCTGTTCAGAAAACTGACTCCAGACCCATGAATATGCACCAGGCACATTTTCATGTTCTCCTCTCTGTCCACCTGAAAAAACTGAGTCAGCATCCCCCTAGACAAGTAGGATGGTGAACTTAGGAGAATGACAGGATATTATTAACATATGCTACAGATCTTGACACATGATTTTTTTGTAATATCATTGCATTGTGGGCATGCACTGTAATGTGACAGGGTGTTGTAGTTATCCTCTTTCACCATTAACCAATACCCTGTGTAAACTACGTAAACTTTAATTGTGTAGTATGCATTACTTGTGAAGAATGTTTTAGCTGCTCTTTTAAACAATTAAGTACTGTTAGGTTTAATGTGAAAGGAAATAAATATGTAGGAAGAGTCGGTCACAATATGGTAGGAACTACTTCCGATCACACACAGTGCAATTTATGTAACATAACTTTATTCATGAGAGCAACTTCACATCAACTCAGACATTAGTCTAAAATGCACTGCTTTTCCTTTTACTCTGTCCAAAGAGTGTCCACTCTGCACCAGCCAGAGATGTTCAAGTCTCAGGTAAAGGTTGATATCCCTACAGAACCCTTGCTGTTAGTATGGTGAAATCCTTGTGACTGATCATGCCCTGGCAGATGCTTGAGCGAGACATGAGTGGGCATTTTCTGATGGTGCTGTGCAATGCTGTGATGTTGTACAAGTGGTTCAGAGCCAGATGTTGTGCAGGGTGTCTACCACAGCTGTATCGTGACTGAGGTGGTGCAGTGGAAGGAGTGGGTCACTGAGAGCTCATCAGAGACCTTTCCATCTCTGGCTGATTATGAGGGTTGGGGTTGTAATCTCCCCCCTCCTTCCTTCTTCCATCTATTGTCCACATTAAAGAATGCCCAGTCCAAGTAATTAATAAGCAAAGTCTTTTTTGAAAATTTGAGAGGAGCAAAGATTACAATAAACTTTCTGGTTTACTTAGCTTGTCATGTTGAGATGGCTCCAGTTCTTCTAGTTTAGGGGTCTGATTCCTGAAGCTGAAAATCTAACATCAGGTCCTCACAGTTGGTTTGAACTAAGTAAATAGGAGGAATGTTCTAGCAGAATTTTTTAAGTAAATATATTTTCCATTGATTTTCTCACATTTTAGTATATCACACAGTATTTTGATTTCTCACATTAACAAAGCCGAAATTACATTGTTTGCACCTATTATACAAAAATACATCCGATCACATCAGAGGCAAGCTTATGACTCTCACACTCTGCAGAAATAATATTCCAAAGGGTTTACAATTTTTCTTAACAAATGAATTCCTACTAATTTTCATTACATTATTAATTTTGAAAATGTAGTAAACAGTACAGGATTGCGTAATTAAAGTTTGCCAAATGGTGTACAAAATTATGCAAAAAAATAGAATACAGGATTGTCAAAGTTTAATTCCAAAATTACAGGAAACTGTAGTCCAGATAAGTGTGAAACCTATTGTAGAACATCAACCTTCCACAACATTACACCCAAATCAAACAAAATTTAAAGTTACATAATGTATTTGGAAGTTAATCCCCCTACTTGAAAAAAACATTATTTATGTGGAATAACACTGTCCATAGCAGTGACTTCCCTTCTAAACAAACTTTTCCTTGAAATTTTTATAAATGCAAGAATTTTGCATATAGGATAATTTATTGGCTAACAATTTACAAATTTCAGTCACAAGACTGATGTAGTTGACACGTGATTGAGCACATTACCCAGCACCTACAGTCTCTTGAAAGTTGACTGGACCAACAAGGGTGCGACCATACAGGAGTGTGGAAGTGGATCCACCCACATCTTTCAGTTTCCTCCCTAGATTTCTCATCACACACTCCAATGGATAGGTAACTTCCTGTCTGTCTTTCATGTCAAATCCTGAAACATTGTTTATGTACTAAGTATGCTGTTTAATACTTCCCTCACATCACATGGCATATATTTTGCCTATTTATATTGAAAAAATAAGTATTCAGGGGTTATGTCAGAATGGATTAAAAAGTGTTCACACATATGGTACATTAATAAACAGAGGTAAATGCAATGAAAAAATAAACTAGTAAGGTAATATACACCTATATACTAAAAATACCTCAAAGTAACATTCACTTGGCAATCAACAGATTAAAAGAAATTATGTACACCAGCTAGACAAGTTGACTGCACTGATGCAGCATCCAACAAATGCCTACAAAATGAGGTATGGACCATAGTCCTCGATGTACTGACATAAGAATTCTTTGTTTAACATACAAATGTGTTTGGTTTGCACATATAAAATTTCAAGATACTATTCTAATATTTACAGTGTACATGAATAATATGAGTCTTCACTCAGTTTGCCACAACGCCCATGACTTTATCCAAAAGAGTTCCTGACAAATTAAATCATTTTCTGCACAGTACACAATAATAATAGTAATAATAATAATATTTAACACTAATAACATTCTAAAATCAGAAACCTATCACAAGATATTTAATGGTATTGTCACATTTCAAAATTGTAAAAGGATCTACCTGTTTAGTCACTTGGCATATATATATAACAAAGATGATGTGACTTACCAAACGAAAGTGCTGGCAGGTCGATAGACACACAAACAAACACAACTATACACACAAAATTCTAGCTTTCGCAACCAACGGTTGCTTCGTCAGTAAAGAGGGAAGGAGAGGGAAAGACAAAAGGATGTGGGTTTTAAGGGAAAGGGTAAGGAGTCATTCCAATCCCGGGAGTGGAAAGACTTACCTTAGGGCGAAAGAAGGACGGGTATACACTCGCACACACACACATATCCATCCACACATATACAGACACAAGCAGACATATTTAAAGACAAAGAGTTTGGGCAGAGATGTCAGTCGAGGCAGAAGTGCAGGGGCAAATATGTTGTTGAATGACAGGTGAGGTATGAGTGGCGGCAACTTGAAATTAGCGGAGATTGAGACCTGGTGGATAACGGGAAGAGAGGATATATTGAAGAGCAAGTTCCCATCTCCGGAGTTCGGATAGGTTGGTGTTAGTGGGAAGTATCCAGATAACCCGGACGGTGTAACACTGTGCCAAGATGTGCTGGCCGTGCACCAAGGCATGTTTAGCCACAGGGTGATCCTCATTACCAACAAACACTGTCTGCCTGTGTCCATTCATGCGAATGGACAGTTTGCTGGTCATTCCCACATAGAATGCGTCACAGTGTAGGCAGGTCAGTTGGTAGATCACGTGGGTGCTTTCACAAGTGGCTCTGCCTTTGATCGTGTACACCTTCCGGGTTACAGGACTGGAGTAGGTGGTGGTGGGAGGGTGCATGGGACAGGTTTTACACCGGGGGCGGTTACAAGGGTAGGAGCCAGAGGGTAGGAAAGGTGGTTTGGGGATTTCATAGGGATGAACTAAGAGGTTACGAAGGTTAGGTGGATGGCAGAAAGACACTCTTGGTGGAGTGGGGAGGATTTCATGAAGGATGGATCTCATTTCAGGGCAGGATTTGAGGAAGTCGTATGTATCCCTGCTGGAGAGCCACATTCAGAGTCTGATCCGGTCCTGGAAAGTATCCTACACAAGTGGGGCACTTTTGTGGTTCTTCTGTGGAAGGTTCTGGGTTTGAGAGGATGAGGAAGTGGCTCCGGTTATTTGCTTCTGTACCAGGTCGGGAGGGTAGTTGCGGGATGCGAAAGCAGTTGTCAGGTTGTTGGTGTAATGGTTCAGGGATTCCGGACTGGAGCAGATTCGTTTGCCACGAAGACCTAGGCTGTAGGGAAGGGACTGTTTGATGTGGAATGGGTGGCAGCTGTCATAATGGAGGTACTGTTGCTTGTTGGTGGGTTTGCGAAAGCTGTTGTCAGGTTGTTGGTGTAATGGTTCAGGGATTCCGGACTGGAGCAGATTCGTTTGCCACGAAGACAATTAAAGGGAATAGCCATGGGTACCAGGATGGCCCCCTCATACGCCAACCTATTCATGGGTCGCTTAGAGGAAGCCTTCTTGGTTACCCAAGCCTGCCAACCCAAAGTTTGGTACAGATTTATTGATGACATCTTCATGATCTGGACTCACAGTGAAGAAGAACTCCAGATTTTCCTCTCCAACCTCAACTCCTTTGGTTCCATCAGATTCACCTGGTCCTACTCCAAATCCCATGCCACTTTCCATGATGTTGACCTCCACCTGTCCAATGGCCAGCTTCACACGTCCGTCCACATCAAACCCACCAACAAGCAACAGTACCTCCATTATGACAGCTGCCACCCATTCCACATCAAATGGTCCCTTCCCTATAGCCTAGGTCTTCGTGGCAAATGAATCTGCTCCAGTCCAGAATCCCTGAACCATTACACCAACAACCTGACAACAGCTTTCGCATCCCGCAACTACCCTCCCGACCTGGTACAGAAGCAAATAACCAGAGCCACTTAATCATCCTCTCAAACCCAGAACCTCCCACAGAAGAAACACAAAAGTGCCCCACTTGTGACAGGATACTTTCCGGGACCGGATCAGACTCTGAATGAGGCTCTCCAGCAGGGATACGACTTCCTCAAATCCTGCCCTGAAATGAGATCCATCCTTCATGAAATCCTCCCCACTCCACTAAGAGTGTCTTTCCACCGTCCATCTAACCTTCGTAACCTGTTAGTTCATCCCTATGAAATCCCCAAACCACCTTCCTTACCCTCTGGCTCCTACCCTTGTAACCACCCCCGGTGTAAAATCTGTCCCATGCACCCTCCCACCACCACCTACTCCAGTCCTGTAACCCGGAAGGTGTACACGATCAAAGGCAGAGCCACGTGTGAAAGCACCCACGTGATTTACCAACTGACCTGCCTACACTGTGACGCATTCTATGTGGGAATGACCAGCAACAAACTGTCCATTCGCATGAATGGACACAGGCAGACAGTGTTTGTTGGTAATGAGGATCACCCTGTGGCTAAACATGCCTTGGTGCACGGCCAGCACATCTTGGCACAGTGTTACACCGTCCGGGTTATCTGGATACTTCCCACTAACACCAACCTATCCGAACTCCGGAGATGGGAACTTGCTCTTCAATATATCCTCTCTTCCCGTTATCCACCAGGCCTCAATCTCCGCTAATTTCAAGTTGCCGCCACTCCTACCTCACCTGTGATTCAACAACATCTTTGCCTCTGCACTTCTGTCTCGACTGACATCTCTGCCCAAACTCTTTGTCTTTAAATATGTCTGCTTGTGTCTGTATATGTGTGGATGGATATGTGTGTGTGTGCGAGTGTATACCCGTCCTTTTTTCCCCCTACGGCAAGTCTTTCCGCTCCCGGGATTGGAATGACTCCTTACCCTCTCCCTTAAAACCCACATCCTTTCGTCTCTCCCTCTCCTTCCCTCTTTCCTGATGAGGCAAGAGTTTGTTGCGAAAGCTTGAATTTTGTGTGTATGTTTGTGTTTGTTTGTGTGTCTATCGACCTGCCAGCGCTTTCGTATGGTAAGTCACATCACCTTTGTTTTTTTTATATATATATATATATATATATATATATATATATATATATATATATATAAAAAAACAAAGATGAGGTGACTTACCGAACAAAAGTGCTGGCAGGTCGATAGACACACAAACACACACACAAAATTCAAGCTTTCGCAACAAACTGTTGCCTCATCAGGAAAGAGGGAAGGAGAGGGGAAGACGGAAGGAAGTGGGTTTTAAGGGAGAGGGTAAGGAGTCATTCCAATCCCGGGAGCGGAAAGACTTACCTTAGGGGGAAAAAAGGACAGGTATACACTCGCACACACGCACATATCCATCCACACATACAGACACAAGCAGACATATTTAAAGACAAAGAGTTTGGGCAGAGATATATATATCTTTGTCTTTAAATATGTCTGCTTGTGTCTGTATGTGTGGATGGATATGTGCGTGTGTGCGAGTGTATACCTGTCCTTTTTTCCCCCTAAGGTAAGTCTTTCCGCTCCCGGGATTGGAATGACTTCTTACCCTCTCCCTTAAAACCCATATCCTTTCGTCTTTCCCTCTCCTTCCCTCTTTCCTGACGAGGCAACCGTTGGTTGTGAAAGCTAGAATTTTGCGTGTATGTTTGTGTTTGTTTGTGGGTCTATCGACGTGCCAGCGCTTAAAACGATGTGACTTACCAAACGAAAGTGCTGGCACGTCGATAGACCCACAAACAAACACAAATATACACACAAAATTCTAGCTTTCGCAACCAGCGGCTGCTTCGTCAGGAAAGAGGGAAGCAACCGTTGGTTGCGAAAGCTAGAATTTTGTGTGTATATTTGTGTTTGTTTGTGTGTCTATCGACGTGCCAGCACTTTCGTTTGGTAAGTCACATCATCTTTGTTTTTAGATATATTTTTCCCACGTGGAATGTTTCCCTCTATTATATATATTTAAAAAAAGCACAAATCTATTATTTAACAGAGTTATGTAGTTGTATGAACCTGGAAATATATTGTGGCATACACTTAAACTCGGTCAATAGACAAGACAGAACTTTAGAAATCACATCATCTCATATACTACATTCTTGACAAAGGAGAAAGAAAAAAAAATATATATTTATGGATCATGTTTATAAGCTTTTAGTTCAGTGATATTTCTTAGTCCAAACATCTTCTTAGACCTAGGATACACAAGCCTGTATGCATTAGGATGCAGATTTTCAAGACTTTCAAATGGTCCAATATAAATATCGAAGTATTTCTTTATCTCAAATGTCAACACTTTAGATTTCTCTTTGACTTTCACAAACACAAGATATCCCACCTCAAACTTAGAAAATCTGCCATTACTATCATGTCTTTGCTTTCTCCTATCCCCCCTGCTTTTTCATCATCTCCCTGACACACTTCTGCCTCTTGTGGTGACAGAATTTTACGTGGTGGAAGCTCAACATATTCAGAAATAAAGTTAGCTGGTCTGTTATTAAACATCATTTCAAATGGTGAAAAACATAGTGAAGAATGTTGTAAACTGTTCATAATACCCTCAAAATCACTGACACAATCTATCCACTGGTATGATTCTTATTACAATATGTCCTAAACAGTCTTCCAATTTCTTTCATATATATTTCTGCAGGATTACTTGACAGATGGTACACAGAGATTAGAATATGCCTTATATTTGCATGTCTTTCCAAGCTTGTAATGAACAAAATCCATTCTTAGATTTAGGTAAAGGTCCATAGACTTCCACAACATGGGGTCTAGATTACTATTAGGCAATATGTTTTGCATTTAACTTCTACTTGTTTGGTTACTTACTTCACTCTTTAACATCTATCACAGGTGGCATTCTTCTTCTTGACTCTCCTTCCTATGTTTCCCAAATCTTTTGTGTATGTTTGGTTGATCCATCTAGATTACTATTAGGCAATATATTTTGCATTTAACTTGTACTTGTTTGGATACTTACTTCACTCTTTGACATTTGTCACAGCTGGCATTCTTCTTCTTGACTCTCCTTCCTATGTTTCCCGAATCTTTTGTGTACGTTTGGTTGATCCACAATGACCAAAATTCTCATGTGTATAAATAATTGAAGTATCAAAACATCGTTCCAGTCGACACAGTATCCAATTATCTGAGTCTGTCTTATGTCACCTGAAAAAGATGCCCTTGTGTACCTTATAATATTGTTCAGTTTTTTCTCCTCCTTTCTTACCCAAAATGCTCTTAAGCAATTTCCAGTTTTGATTATGATTTTGATACCTCTAGACGTCTTTGCAAATTTTCAAGATCTTTTTCTCCTCTTTCACCCCTATCAAGTACATAATTTTAAACTCTTTCTCACCTTCTGCAAAGTTGTTAGATGAGTCACTCCCTAAAGGAAGCCTAGACAAACATCAGCAACAACATTGTCTGCACCCTTAATGTATCTGGTTTCATAATTGAACTGAACAAGGCCCAAAGAGTAATTCTGTTATGGTACAGCTTACTCGCCAGATGGTAACATAATGCTTTGTGATCAGTGTAGATGATGACTTGGTGACTTAGTAAATAATTTTGAAACTTGTTGAGTGCCCAATGTACAGCCAAAAGTTCTTTCTCAGTTACAGTGTGTCTTTTCATGCTTCTGATATACTCTACTAGCAAATGCAAGTGATATGTATTCAATAACACCTTCAATTTCAACTTCCTGAAATAAATGAGCACCCAAAACCAACATCACTATTATCTGTCAAAACACAAAAAGGGAAGAGACAAATCCAGTCTGAACAATATCTGACTTTGACTCAATTGTCCTTTGATCTCATCAAAAGCATCCTGACATTCCTGATTCCAATCCCAAACAGTGTTATTCTTCTAAAGTTCACACAGGCATGAAACATTCAAAGCTTGGCTGCTACAAAATTTTCTATAGAATCCCATTAACCCAAACAATGATTTAAGCTGTTTTTTGTTGCAAGGAGCAGGAAAATTAGCAATAGCATCAAGTTTCTTGGTGGAATTCCTGTCTCGGATATAACATCTCCTAAAAATTTTACTTCTTTCATGCCAGATTCATACTTGCCTATTTTCAAAGTCATACCTCCCGATTTCAATTTTGAAAACACATCTCTTAACAGATCTAAATCTTGTTCCCAAGTCCTTTCAGTGACCAAAATGTAATCAACATACACAATTAATTTTGCACTCATTTCACTTCCCAAGACAGAATCCAGAGCTCGTATGGATTCAGCTACAGATACATTTAGCCCCAGATGGCACCACACAGTATTGAAAACACTTAACTTCATACAAAAATGCAGTATACTTTCTAGAATTAATTTAAAGTGGAAACTGGTGAAATCCAGAAGTCAAGTCCAATCTACTCATGAATTTTACATAATCACATTTGTATAATGGTTCGTCCATGTTCTCAGGATGGTCATTCTCTCTGATAAGAAACTTATTAAGATGTCTAGAGTCCAAAAAATTCTCACTCTACCATTTCTCTTACTCACCACAACCAAAGGATTATTGTAAGCACTCCTACTTCTCTCAATTACTCCCCATGTTTTCATTTTCTGAATTTCTTCTTTACATCTTTCCTTTTTGAAAATGGTATACTACATTGTTTGAGAAAGAAAGGTTGGAGATCTCTAAGGTAAAGCATGCACTGGCAGCCTTTCATTTTCCCTGGTCTTTCACTGAACACATTTCTAAACTCCTATAACAAATTCCTAAGTTGTTTCTTTTGTTGGTCATTAATGAGTTCTAGCTTCCCTCACTTTGGAATCTAGGATACTTTCAAAATCCTGATCCTCAGTCTCATCAAAATCTATGTGATCAAACACCTGGTGCTCACTTTGGTTCACAATGTTCTGCAAATAGTTACAACTTTTCCCACAGTTTAAAATACAGAAATTAGTTTCCATACAAGTATTACTTTTAGGTTCCAAAATAAACAGTACTTTAGCATTCCATCCAAAACAACTTTCAATGTCCAACCCATGCTAAGAATTCTATTTTCTTCCAGACTAGGGATCACTAAGCATCCATGTTCAAACATCTTGTATTCTATACTAAAAGTTGAAAGTACCTGATATTTTATCAGTTGGTTTTGTTTACCTGTAGATCCTCTTATCTTTACACCTACAATGGGCATTTTCATAAAATTCTTACTGTACTTGATCTTTTCTCTAAATTGTTCAGATATACCACATATCTGGCTACCTGTATCAATCAAACAGTTACCTTCCCACTGATCAGTCTTAATTTTAATATAAGGACACCCAAAATCTGAATCATCCCCTCTGTTGTCAGACATTTCATACAAAAGATCACTTTCAATTTCATCAAATCTCCATCCACACTGTCTTCACAAGGTTTTATTAACTTTACAGGTATCATGACATACTCTGATTGCTCAAGTTGTCAGGTAAAGATTGAACACAATGAATAGATTCCATGGCATAACTAACATCACTTGTTACAGAGGAACACAAAGCACATTACTGTCAAAATCACACTTCCTGCTTTGATCCTCTGTCCCTTCATTCCCCCAATTGGGATACAAATTCCAACTACCCACAACTAATTTATTCCTGAATGCTCCGTTAGCTATGTTATCATCAATATGGTTCCAAACAAACTTAAAAAAGTTTCACCTTTATTCTCCAGGTTCACAGACAACTCATCTTCACTGTTTGGATCACCATGCTGCATGACATTAATAAAAAAACTGTTTTGTCTGGACTAGTATTCCATGACCCTCACTTACCATGTCACATACATCACTTACCTTACCTGTACTGTCAACATCATTTACAAATAACTCTGAAACTTCATTATTCTTAAACTCCACAAACACCTGATACTCATCATCATCATCATCATCATCATCACATTCCTCCAAAGTTACTTCATCTACAAGATCACTGACAATACAAGTCTCATCCCCATCCATGTCAGTTACCTCACTTACATTCATTTGCAATAAGACACCAGTGTCAGACATACCAACCTGAGTTACTTCACAGCTCTCATTCGCAGCTACATAAAAAATACCACCTAGTTTAGATCAACAACACTGTTTTCCATCTAAGAGAAGAAATCATTAGAACATACTACACCAAAATTCTCACTACTCTTACATTCTGGTTTGTGATTTGCACACTGTAATTAATGTCTAATTGCAAGTGTAACTTAGGGATCCTGTGCTTGTTATGTTTCCTCACCCCAAAACTGTGGACCTTCACTGAGTCAAACTGCCATTTCCCGAGTAGCTACTTCTGTGATTGTTTCTTCTATTAAAATGCCCATGGTTATTTGCATTATTCCTATCCTGCTGCTGTTCCAAATTTCTCTCTCTATTGTTACTTTGATCCTGATGGAAATTACAATTATCTATGTTTCTGTGATTACTCCCATTGTAATTTCTATCATTCCTATTATTATGGTACATACTTCTTTCTACTAGCCTATTCAACCTGTCAACATATCATAAAAACTGTTCAAGACAATCATCAGGTCCGTGTACTAAATCCCACTGCAATCTTTCTGGTAAACCCCCTTAAGTTATCAACCAAGGTCATTTCATCCAAGATGTGCTATTTTTAAGTTGATTCTTACAAAACTCGTTGAAAGTGTTGTCCCTATTTCTATAATTAGGACCATTCAAAAATTCGCTTTTGATTCTCCCCTTTCCTGCTTCCAACCAAAATTTATTTAAAAAACTTTTGTCAAAACTCTGATATGTTTCCCACTGACT
This sequence comes from Schistocerca piceifrons, assembly GCF_021461385.2. Classification (NCBI taxonomy): domain Eukaryota; kingdom Metazoa; phylum Arthropoda; class Insecta; order Orthoptera; family Acrididae; genus Schistocerca; species Schistocerca piceifrons. The sequence continues at coordinate 952,106,761 of NC_060140.1, forward strand.
TAAATTTAAATTTACCGATGACAGAGCTTCGCCTTCAAGAATTCTTTTAACAAATTTAATTTTATGATTGTCATTCATGCCAGTCACAAAGCTATCTCCGCAGTGGTGTACAAAATCCACAGGATGTAAATTATCTGATGGAAACCTTTGGTAAGTGTGTTGGACCATGCAATACCATTGTTTGTACACAGATTTTTGTTAATACAACTTTCCTGAACTGCTGAAATTTTTTGATCTAAAACAGTTACATTAGTTTGGATGGTGTTTTCTACATTTAAAATTTTTTAGTTTAAAATGGCAACATTTTGTTGGATGGTCGCTCCCAGCTCACACAGTTTTTCTGCTATGGCCTTCTGTTCAACTCCAACATCAACAACATTCTTTCATTGTGTCTCTGACTCAACTATAAACCCATTTTCTAAAACAATAAATTTATTTTCTAAAACATCAACTTTTTCATTCACACTTTTTAACCCGACTGACAAACCATTTTTTAACTCTGAAACTTGATTACTAAGGTGACTTATCTGATCTTGTGCCCTGTCCATATTACTATTGTTTTCAGTTTTCAAGTCTTTTAATTGTCCTTGTAGTGAAGTAGATTTGCAAAACTTCGGTCTTTACTGTTTCTATACTGTCTACGATTTCACTCGACTCAAATATGTTCTGACTGGATTCTGCAGCTTCCATTTTTACCTCACTTTTGCTTTTGTTGCTATTCATTTTGTTAACAAGCACATGAGTCCACAAACAAATTAACTTCACATATAGTTTGTACTTATCTTTACTTTTTGATGTCCCAGATTGTAGTTATGAATTCCTCCTCATTGTCATTATTTCTGGTCCATCATTATTGGTAGTGCATCATCACTGTTGGTATAAAAATCCTTTGTTTGCTCCATGTGATCGAAAATTCATTCGCACATAAATTCCAGAAATCAATGAAACAAGACAATTTCTGCAACAGACAAAGCTTCATTACTAGTCAATTAATCACAGACGACACCCCAACTTGTAATCTCCCCCCGCCTTCCTACTTCCATCTATTGTCCACATTAAACAATATCCACTCCAAGTAATTAATAAGCAAAGTCTTTTAAGAAGATTTAAGAGGAGCAAAGATTACAATAAACTTTGAAGTTTACTTAGCTTGTCGCGTTGAGATGGCTCCAGTTCTTCTTGTCTTGGGATCTGATTCTTGAAGCTGAAAATCTCACATCAGGTCCTCACAGCTGGTTTGAACTAAATAAATTTGAAGATTGTTGTTGCAGCATTTTCTACATAAATATATTTTCTCACAATTTAGTATATCATATAGTATTTTGATGTTTCACATCAACAAAGCTGAAATTATGTTGTTCACAACCATTATACAAAAATAAGCCCAATCACATCAGAGGCAAGCTTACGGCTCTCACATTCTGCAGAAATAACAATACTCCAAAGGGTTTACAATTTTTCTTAAGAAATGAATTCCTACTAGTTTTTGTTACATTATTAATTTTGATTATTATTTCATAAATGAATCCAGAAATAAATAGTAAACAGTACAGAATTGCAGAATTAATAATAGAAATTTTAAGTGTGAAAATAATTCACAATTTCAAATGTTTCTAAAAAAATAATTTTAACTGTACATTCAGAATTAGTACTTATTGATTATAACATTGAAACTAAAATATTTTATAAACTAATTCCTTTTCATAAATTTAGGTTGAAATATGACATACTGTGTATAAAATTATATAAAAGTTTTCATAAAAGCATCTGAGATAATACTGACCTATCTATTATTTGAAAAATAATACTGGTATTGGCAACTACTGTTGAGGAAAAGTAATGCTAGAGGAGGATGTCCTGTTACAGGGTGATGGGGGTGATGAGTGGTGGTCTTTGTTCTCACAGAGAAGTGTGTTGCCATCCAGTTGTTAAAAGGCAAAGTCAGCCTAGAGTACCCAGGAAGGTTTAAGACAGGCAGGTGAGACAGTCATAGGTTTGCCATGCATTAGGATGTCGAATGGCTGTGAACCACATTTGTTCACCGTGTTTGGGCTTAAATAAGGTGGCTGCAGAGGTGCTCGTACTGAATCATCTCAGAACATCACAAAGTCACAGGAGGTAAGGTCTTTGTCCATAAACAAATATGGGGTCAAATGAGGTGAGGGAGGGGAAACATGCATATTCCATATATGTTGCTGAACACGATGCTCTAGTGTATGTAAGTTCATCTGATTTGTGTTGTTTGGAGGCAGCATGAAGTCTGCAGGTAAGATGAGCAGCTCTCTGAAGACCAACTCCACCAGCGACGCCCATAGGTCGTCATTGTAGGCTGAGCAAATGCCCAGAAGGACCAACCAGAGTGCCTTGGTCCAGGAACTGCCATGGCACATCAGGAGCACATTTATGGTCCTGTGCCACCTCTCAACAAGACCATTAATTTGCAGATGATACACAGTAGTCCAGTGTGAGTGATCCTGCAGGGCTGGCTCAATTTGACAGTCCTGATCAGTAGTAATCAGTTTGGGTGTGCTTAAGCAGGCAATCCACATCTCTATGAATGCACAAGCAGTTGTCTCAGCTATGATGTCATGGATAGGTACAGGTTCTACCCACCATAACATACTGTTGATAACCGATAGGAGGTAATGAAATCCTTCTGACTGTGGCAGCAGTCTGACAGTGTCAAGCAGGACATGCCAGAAGTGAGGCTTCAGAATGGAGAAGCGTCTGAGGTGAGGGTGTCTTGCTACTCCGACACACGGGATGGTATTGTGCCCAGCGAAGGCAGACCCATTTGATGTTGGCCCATACGAATCTGTCTCTCACTAAGTGAACCGTTGCCTTGGTATCTGGCTGGCTCAAGTTATTAACCACACAGATATTACGTGATGCATCATAAGAGGTACAGCAGTCATGGCTTTTCTGCAAAACATCACAGACAGTGTTGCTTGAGACATAGGAAGAGACCGATGTTCTGTACAGAGGTTTGTGTCCTGGCTGTTAAGGAGGTATGTGATGCTTGGATCATTCATTTGCTCATTCATCATGTGCTCACAGTTGTATTGGAGGGAAACTTCATTGTTCTTGAAAGGCAGTCCTCAAAGTTATTGCCCATGCCATGGTTGTGACGTATGTCATTGGTGTACTGTGGAAAAAGGTCTAGGTGTCGGAATCAGCATGGATTTGCGTCCTAGGATGGGTTCTTGATGGCATCCACCAGCTGTCTGTGATATGTGTACACATTCATTTAGCAGCTCTCAATATCCTCATGGAAATGCCTGACCATTGTGTATACCTCAAGGAGCTCTGTATCAAAAGCTGACCACTTAGATTGTGAGGAAGATAGTTTCTTCGAGAAGAACCGGTTCACTTGGGGCACTCCGTCTACCACCTACTGTAGCACTGCCTATAACACAATGTCACTTGCATCCATGTGAGGGTGTGTCAAAGTAACAGCTTGTGCTAAACAGTTCTTTGCCCGATGGAATGCATCTGTCATTCATCTCCACAGTCTGCTCAACTTTCTTTTTCCCTTGTTTGTCTTTGCCAGCCAAGGCATTTTGTGAGAGAAGACTACAATGTGGCTGCATGGGGATGTGTCACCGATAGAAGTTAAGGATTCTAAGGAATCGACACATGTCATCCCTGCATTTCACAGTTGCTTTGATGCCTGATGCTTTGAATGTAAGGCCTAGGAACATCATCTCCATTTGTCAAAGTTGTGACTTTGTTTCATTAACGACAGCTGTAACTTGTTCTACACGTGAACTGCCAGTTATCATCGCCAGTTGCAATTAAGTCAGTAGCTTGATGATCCACAGGGTCCATAAGGTTGTATCAGGTGTCAGACTGCAATCAATAGTTGTGTGGAGACATATGAGAAAACTCCCACTTCATCACTCTCTTGGAGATGCTGTGTCCCATCACTTGTGAGCCGACTATAACACCATGTTCAAACACACATAAATCTTGATAACCTGCCATTGTAGCAGCAGTGACTGATCTAACAACTGTGCCAGACACTTGTTGTCTTATATGGGTGTTGCCAACAGCAGTGCCATATTCTGCCTGTTTACATATCCCTGTATTTGAATACGCATGCCTATACCAGTTTCTTTGGCACTTCAGTGTATTTAGAACAGTTGTTTAAAATTACTGTTGCTCCAAAAACGCTGTCCACTGTCATGAACCACAAAGCCAGGTGGGCAGGATGGTAGTTTGAGGTGCGAACTGAACCTTGGAGGTGAGACTGAAGAGGTAACTGCAGCATTGTTTGGTATAGGTGGCAACGTGGCTGCTGACGTGTGACAGCTCATAAGTGGCTGTGATGACACGGTAAATGGGTACTCATATTCAATGTGCAATGCAGAAGGTGCAGAACACATGAAAACACCATTACATATTGCAGACTTTGTTGTTTAAAAGCACTGTCAGTTGTAGAATTGCCTTTGAAGTCCAAGAGCAGATTTGTTGTTGGCTGCCATTATTGGGGTGTGCTTAGGGTGGTTTTGTCTGAAGGTATGAGGAGTGAAATGTCAGTGTATTCAGTTTCTGCTATTGTATTTGCACAATGACGTACAGCACTTCAGTTCTGTGGGCACTGTAATAGCTTGTATCCATAAACATGAATCTAATCAATTTCAGTGATTTCCATGTGGTGTTCTGACAGGCACAATAGACCTGCTGAAATTTCATCTACCTTTCCAGTTTTCTGAATGGATATGAGAAGTTCATCTTTTTTATTCACAAGCTTTTGATGATTTGATGGGAGACTTTAAATGTGTTTTCTTTAATTACTGTGGCTTTGTCCAAGCCGGGTGGTGAGGTGGGAGAGGATCATGGTTGGATGGCGGTATGAACTTGAAGAGGCTGGGTTCAAAGTTGGAATTATGTTGGTTGTGGTTGGAGGGATTGGTGGTGTGTTGCACTTCTGGGATGGGATCACTGTGGCAGATATTATAAGCAGAGGACTCAGATAATTGGTGGAGGCCTTCTGCCAGGTAGTCGCTGCAATTCATAACAACAGTGATGGAACCTTTGTCTGCAAGTGGGATGATTAAGTTAGGATTTGCTTTGAGGTTGTGTGTTCTGAGGAGTGATGATGATGATGTTTGGTTTGTGGGGCACTCAACTGCAAGGTTATCAGTACCCGTACAAAAACCAACCTCTGCTCAGTCCAATCTCGTCACTTTCGTGAATGATGATGAAATTATGAGGACAATGCAAACACCCCGAACCCCGTGCTTGGGAAGCGAGAATGCGACCGTGAGATCACAAGCTGCGGACTTCTGAGGAATGGATCTGGGGAAGGATGATGAGGCTAAGTTGGAAAAGGAATTCCTGGAAGGTGTCCAGTGGGTGGGATATTAAAAATTACAACAAAATACTGCACCTTGTTTGTCATATTTGGTATGGATTCTACACACTTGAGCAATATTCTAGGACAGATCACCACAAGCTGTTGCAGTACCTTCTTCTCCCAAGGAGCAAGGTAAACACCAGTAGTGTCCCAGATAATTTGCTGTGCACCATTTGGAGCAGTCGTTTACCACCGTAGGTTAAGGCGATAATAGTGTCACAAACAGAGATGCCATCAGACACCATTGCAGAGCTTACAGACTGAATACAGATGCCATTGCCCCTGTTCTGGTTATCACATTAACATAACTGTACAGCAGTACAATAGCAACAGTAGAAGTTACGTGCACAGAGTATGACTCATTAGTGGCAAAAGTGGATTTACTGTGCGCACAAATTAGCAAACTATTTGCACAAAACCAGTGTCAGCAACAATAGAGTAAGACTCAGTTTTTACAGTTTCTAACACACAATTCAACAAAACCTGACGTTTTAATTTCACAGAATGGGCATATGACTAGTGAAACTGAACAGTTCAAATTCCTAGGTATTCAGATAGATAGTAAGCTGTCGTGGAAAGCCCATGTTCAGGATCTTGTTCAAAGACTTAATACTGCCATTTTTACTATTCGAACGGTATCAGAAGTGAGTAATCGTTCAACACGAAAATTAGTCAACTTTGCTTATTTTCATTCGCTTATATCATATGGCATTATATTTTGGGGTAACTCTTCCCATTTGAAAAGGATATTTTTGGCTCAGAAACGGGCGGTTTTGGCAACAAGTGGTGTAAGTTCACGAACCTCTTGTCGACCCCTGTTCACGAGTCTGGATATTTTGACATTGGCCTCTCGGTATATATATTCCTTACTGTCATTTCTTGTTAACAATATTAGCTTATTCCCAAGAATAAGCAGCTTTCACAAGGTTAATACTCGGCAGAAATCAAACCTGCATTTGGATCAGACTTCCTTAACTCTTGTGCAAAAAGGTGGGCAGTATACTGCTGCATCTATTTTCAATAAGCTACCACTCAGATTAAAAAATCTTAGCAGTAATTCACACGCTTTCAAATTGAAACTGAAGAGCTTCCTCATGGGTCGCTCCTTCTATTCTGTCAAGGAGTTCCTTGAAATATTAAGCTGATTCTTATTGTATTGTTGACTGTGTTTGCTTAAACTTATGGAGTGACTTTTTTCGGTTTCATAAACATTTATTTTTATCTGTTATTACTTTTATGTTCTAATTTCATGTACTGACACGTTCCGTGACCTCAGAGATTTGCTCCGCAATTTGGTCCTATGGTACTTGACATGTAAAAAAAAAAAAAAAATGGAGAGAACTAGGAGCCGTTTGTTTGACTGATGCTGCATCCTCCAATGCAGACCAGTCCACATGCTGGTACAGTTTGGTGAGCAGGAATGGAAGTGAACTGCACCGTGTGCTTTCCCAAATACCAGTGGCAGCCGGCCTTAGGTGCAGCTGAGAGCATGTCAGCATCATGGCTCCTGTTTACCAGTGACAGAAAATCAGTTCAAAAATATTTGGTGGACACTGGCTCTGTTGTAAGTATATTGGCGTAAACTTTAACACGTTGCTGCAGACCACTGATAGCATTCTGTCTGACAGTGGCAGACAATTCCCCCATGTCAACTTACGGAACCCAGTGAACAGTATTAGATCTGGAGCTTCATTGTCGCCGATGTCTCGAAGACAGTCATAGGAGTTGACTTTCTACGTTATTATCATCTGCTACCAGATATGGCAAATGCTCAACTAGTGGATAGTGTTACCAGCCTGACTACTGTGGGACACTGTCACAGCACAGCAGTTCACAGGGCCGAGCTGATGCAGAAGGGTAACTGTAAGTACACAGCTCTGCCACAACAATTTCCAGCTTTAATTAGTCCTCAAGGCACTCCTAAACAGTTGCTACGCAGTACAGTGCACTCACCATCTTAAGACTAGCAATGGCCCACCTGCATCATGCAGGTCTAGATGCTTGACACCTAGCTATCACTAAAGCTGAGTTTCTCATTTTGCTGAGTGAAGGCATTATCTGATCATCAAGTGGCCCACCGTTGTCCCCTTTACAACTAGCGCCTAAGAAGTGTGGAGTGTGGTGCTCATGTGGGGATTATTACTCACTTAACGCCAGAGTTGTGTCGGACCATTGACCAGTACCATTGTTGCGGGGCTATAATTATGCCTTAAATGGTGCCACTATATTCAGCGTCCTTGATTGTGTCAAAGCTTACACTCAAATTCTGGTAGTGAAGGAGGATGTACCCAAACTGGTTACATCACTCAGTTTGTGTTGTTCAGAGGCATGTACGTGACCTTTGGCTTATGGAATGCTGCTCAGACATGGCAGCAGTTTATTGATTTGGTTCTGTGAGGCATGCCATTTTGTTTAGCACACCTGGGTGAAATTCTCATCTTTTCAACCACAAAGGAGCAAAATCAACAATATCTAATTGAAGTGTGGAAGCATTTTGAAATGGCTAAGTTCGTATTCGGGCAATCTGAGATCATCTTCCTGGGCCATGGAATTTATTTTGTGGCCTCCATGCCATTACAAGAAAAGGTCAGATACCAAAACCAAACATCTTTAAGGAAATACGCTGGTTTCTGGGGATGTCGAATATTTATTGCTGACGTCTACTACATTCAGCGGACATACAACTGCCGTTAACTGCAGCACTGTCTGGTCCAAAAGTACAGTGGGCTGATGTAATGAGCTCTGCATGTTGTAACAATGGTCAGGTGACTGATGACAACTGCTTGCATAATATTCACAGAAGCTGTTACCATCTCAGCAGAAGTGGGATACCTACAACAGTGAGTTTCTTCCCATGTGTGAATACTTTTGACCACTGTTAGAACCAAGAGAATTCCCCTTCTATACTGGTTCTGCATGTTGTAACAATGGTCAGGTGACTGATGACAACTGCTTGCATACTATTCACAGAAGCTGTTACCATCTCAGCAGAAGTGGGATACCTACAACAGTGAGTTTCTTCCCATGTGTGAATACTTTTGGCCACTGTTAGAACCAAGAGAATTCCCCTTCTATACTGGTCATAAACCACTGACATACACCTTTAGGCAGAACAGCAACAAATGCTTACCTCGCCAGTAAAGCCATTTGAAATTCATATCCCAATGCAGCACAGACATCAAGCACTTTGGGAATTATCTATGTAGTCGCTGATTGACTCTCACATGTCAACAGTGTCTCACGGCCAGTAGATTTCACGGAACTCAGCAAGATGATGAAGAGCTCCCAAGTTTTCTACTTTATGACACATCCGTGTTACAGTTACAAATTCTCATCATGCCTAGTGAGGAATTCAAACTGTATTGTGATATCTATCAGGGAAGATCTCACCCTTTCTTACCAGCTGCATTTCATAGACAACCTCTCGACAGCCTATATAAATTGTGTCACCCTGGATTCCGTCCAACTTTACACCTAGTGTTGATGCATTATGTATGGTCCGGTACTGAAAAGGACTGTCTTGAAAGCACATATACATGCCTGCAACACCATCATAACAAAGTGTCTCACTTTGTGAGCACATTTGTTGGTAATCTTCCAGACACAACCTTATATTTTGTGCACATGCACATTCATGTAGTAGCACCACTGATTTCATCAAACAATAAATGCTACTTACTAACCAAACAGATCATTTCACTCATTGCCCCCCAGTGGTGCGAATGGACACTGTTTCTGCAGAAACATTAGTGTCTGCTTTTGTGCCGATTTTATTAGCTAGATTTGGTTGCCTTCTGTACATTACAGCCAACCGTGGACTTCATTTTGAGTCTGATTTGTTCGCTCAGCTCACAGGGTTCTGTGGATATGTGCACCGTAAGACCACCAGCTATCTCCCAGCGAGCAATGATGTTATGGCAATAGAATACAAATAGCAGTATGTGGAATAAACTGTCGCCACTAATATCTGCACATACATATACACTCCTGGAAATGGAAAAAAGAACACATTGACACCGGTGTGTCAGACCCACCATACTTGCTCCGGACACTGCGAGAGGGCTGTACAAGCAATGATCACACGCACGGCACAGCGGACACACCAGGAACCGCGGTGTTGGCCGTCGAATGGCGCTAGCTGCGCAGCACTTGTGCACCGCCGCCGTCAGTGTCAGGCAGTTTGCCGTGGCATACGGAGCTCCATCGCAGTCTTTAACACTGGTAGCATGCTGCGACAGCGTGGACGTGAACCGTATGTGCAGTTGACGGACTTTGAGCGAGGGCGTATAGTGGGCATGCGGGAGGCCGGGTGGACGTACCGCCGAATTGCTCAACACGTGGGGCGTGAGGTCTCCACAGTACATCGATGTTGTCGCCAGTGGTCGGCGAAAGGTGCACGTGCCCGTCGACCTGGGACCGGACCGCAGCGACGCACGGATGCACGCCAAGACCGTAGGATCCTACGCAGTGCCGTAGGGGACCGCACCACCACTTCCCAGCAAATTAGGGACACTGTTGCTCCTGGGGTAACGACGAGGACCATTCGCAACCGTCTCCATGAAGCTGGGCTACGGTCCCGCACACCGTTAGGCCGTCTTCCGCTCACGCCCCAACATCGTGCAGCCCGCCTCCAGTGGTGTCGCGACAGGCGTGAATGGAGGAACAAATGGAGACGTGTCGTCTTCAGCGATGAGAGTCGCTTCTGCCTTGGTGCCAATGATGGTCGTATGCGTGTTTGGCGCCGTGCAGGTGAGCGCCACAATCAGGACTGCATACGACCGAGGCACACAGGGCCAACACCCGGCATCATGGTGTGGGGAGCGATCTCCTACACTGGCCGTACACCACTGGTGATCGTCGAGGGGACACTGAATAGTGCACGGTACATCCAAACCGTCATCGAACCCATCGTTCTACCATTCCTAGACCGGCAAGGGAACTTGCTGTTCCAACAGGACAATGCACGTCCGCATGTATCCCGTGCCACCCAACGTGCTCTAGAAGGTGTAAGTCAACTACCCTGGCCAGCAAGATCTCCGGATCTGTCCCCCATTGAGCATGTTTGGGACTGGATGAAGCGTCGTCTCACGCGGTCTGCACGTCCAGCACGAACGCTGGTCCAACTGAGGCGCCAGGTGGAAATGGCATGGCAAGCCGTTCCACAGAACTACATCCAGCATCTCTACGATCGTCTCCATGGGAGAATAGCAGCCTGCATTGCTGCGAAAGGTGTATGTGCACTGTACTAGTGCCGACATTGTGCATGCTCTGTTGCCTGTGTCTATGTGCCTGTGGGTCTGTCAGTGTGATCATGTGATGTATCTGACCCCAGGAATGTGTCAATAAAGTTTCCCCTTCCTGGGACAATTAATTCACGGTGTTCTTATTTCAATTTCCAGGAGTGTATTTTGACAATTAGCATACACGTTCACACAGTACCAGGTATAAGAGCAGACTGAATTAACGTGGCGGCTCGGATGAGCGACCTGAGTCCCAAAGATTAATGTTGTCTATGGTCGATATGACCTATTGACGCCACACTGTGATCGAGTGATGGCACCTGTGTCTCAAAGCTCCACTTATGTGTCACAGCACCCCTTGGGCGACCGTGAGAACAATAGTTCTCCTTGGTCTGCAGAACACTTACAACTCAGACAAGAGTTCCTCCACAGCAGAACTGGTTTGTGGCGGAGCATCACAACTCCCGGGAAAATTTATCGATGCCAACTCCCCGCAATCATTATCTCATGATCATCCAGACCTTATACAACATTTGAGGCACCACATAGCTCATATCCGTCCTCTCAAAGCCTCCAGACATGCCACCTAATTACGTGCATCATGACTTGGATGATTGCGCATATGTAATGCTACGTGTGGACGTTGTGGAGCCACCGTTACAGCCTCCTTACACTCGCCCATGCCGTGTTTTGAGAAGAGATAAGTGGATGCTAAACATTGCAGTGAATGGCAAAAGCACAACCTTCTCTCTTGATCGCGTCAAGCCCACCGCCAGCTTCTCGCGGAAGCACCAAGAAGACAGGTCTACCTTCCGGTACAGGCACCAAAATCACAACCATAGAGGCAACAATCACCTGTCATACAACCGCATCCCGGGCGCATCACTCATTCAGGACGTCGTATGTATTTTCCTACGCGTTTTCTCGACAATGCTCCACTTCTGCCACGGGGCTGCTCTAGCGTCGGACCGCTGTCGTCTGCTGTGTGCGAATGGTGGTATCACGGCTGTGTAAGTGTACGTTTACACTGCCTGTGATGCGATGTGACGCGACACTACGCGATGCGAGGCATAATGGTCAAAGCGTGGCAATGCGATGGAGCGTTAACATTGCACATGATACAGTGCGCACGCGCTTGCGCGATCTGGCCAGCAATTGAGCAGTTATTGAAGGCCTCTCTGACACTCCTCGCTCTTCTTGAAGCACCACTGTTTGCTCTGTCATTTTGGAAGCATGCTGCTAAAGCACTGTGTTCTGTTATGTCCTGGTCAATAGACAATTGAATGGAAATGTGAGGCCCAGCTTTATCGATTATTATATTGTGCAAGACGCAGGTGCACTGAATAATAATCGCTGCATGTTCTACAGAAGTTTCAATTTCCTTTCGGAGAAGATGCCACTTGCTGGCCATAATTCCGAAAGTGCGTTCCACCACCGTTCTAGCCCTCGATAGCCTCCTGTTAAATAACCTCTCTTCCTCAGTCAGTGAGAGTCCAGGGAAAGGGCGCATTAAGTTTTCCAGTAGTGGAAAGGCTTCAACCAACACTAATGGGGCTTTAACTGAAGTACGTGGTAGTTCTTTCAATGGAGGCCAGTTTTCAGTTTCGTTCAAAATATTATTGTACAAGTTACTTGCTCTAAATGTGCCATAGCCTCCAATGTCAACTGCTATTAATCTGCAGTTAGCATCGGCTACAGCTAGTAAAGCAAGCGAAAAATATTTTTTGTAATTGTAAGACATTGTCCCAGAATGAGGGGGACATTTAACCCGAACATGCTTACCATCAATGGCCCCCACACAATTCGGAAAATTCCAGTTGGCATACATGTGTTTTGCAGCGGTTTGAAGCAGTGGTATAGTAGGAGAAGGCAGGTGTACAGGGCTCAGAATTTCACATATTGCGGCGCACGTTTCATGCACACATTGTGCGACTGTAGTTATACCCATCCGAAACGACTGTGAAAGTGCATGGAAAGACATCCCAACCGACAAATATCTGAAAAAGAATGAAATGAGCGTAATTGAAGGATGTGTAGGATCTTCGTAGGATTTGCAATTAATGTTCTGAGGACAAAAAATGTATTAAGTATACAGTGTACTTAATTATTTACGCAGATTTCGCGTCTATATTTTCAGGCGAGGCACTGAAGAATAAATGGAAGAACCTACGTGACACTTTCCGCTCTGAACTCAAAAAAACTCGTGCTGAACGTTCAGGAGACGAAGGTGAAATGCCGCCTTTCCAATCCTATTGGCCGTGGTACGAGCTAATGACCTTCCTGACTGACATAATGGCGCCACGGAAGACGAAGACTAATGTTCATCACAGTAAAAGAACAGCATCGCAACACGACGACGCACACGACGACGTGCCGTTTTCACCAGCTGTTACAGAGAGAGAGAGTGTTTCACCTAATGAAACCAACCAAGACTGTAAGTTCAGAGGGTAGCGTTTCGATGCCTCCTCCCTCACCCACCCTACACACAAACCAAAACAAAAGATCCAAGAAATCGACAAGCTTGTTGCTAAATATAGAGAAGCAAAAGTTGAAGCTAATTGAGCAGCAAATGTCGAAATTAGAAACGCAAGATGACAGCTATCATGTTGTAGTGAGTTTGCTGCCAGCAATGCGAAAACTATCACCATCAGCTCAGTTGTGAGCCAGGATAAAAGTTCAGCAGCTTCTTTTGGAAGAATTGGAACAATCAACCACTTCCACTGCACATTCATTGATGTCACCCTATGCGCCTGAAAATCCAGTTGAAATCGTAATTGCTGGAAATCCGCAAAACGAAATAGTCATTTCTGAAATTCAACCTGATGACATTGTTATTTCAAACCACCAGGATTCTGAAAACTTTGATACTTAAGTGAGTGAACTGTGATGTATTATACTTCTCATTGTCAACTACGTCAAAATTTATTAAAAGAAAGTTTGAATCTATCACAATTTGTAAATTTTTCATAATAAAATGATTGTTGTAAACTTCATATTGTCTACTTACCTGATGGTGACCATAACTTTCACTTCAGGGGCAATAGCCATTCTGAAATTTGTGTTTCGCTTCTGTAATCTATTTGAAACAGACGACACTCTATTATCAAATGTCTCTGTATTCATTCTGAAATAATTCCAATATTTATCCTCATCCTTTCTAGTCACTGTACAAATGATGAAATTCTCCTAAAGCGCTCCTCTCCTTGTTGATTTCATGCACCCATTCACGACTGCGTTGAATTCTCAGAGCACTGTTTTCTAATAAGAAAGAATTTACTGGGTCAAGGAAAAACGACATCGTGCCGAGACTGCTCAATTTCTGGCGAGATCGCGCTCGCGCGCTGTATCGTGTGCAATGTGAACGCTCCATCGCATTACATCGCTTTGTCCATTATGCCTCGCATCGCATCACAGGCAGTGTAAACGTACACTAAACGGGCACCGCTCTGTTGCCACTGTTAAACCAAGCCTGCCCATTGTCATGCGATTTCTGCGCGTCATCACTCCGCACGGCTCGGCATCGCATCGCATCGTAAATTTAGCCTAAGTTGTAATTACGCGCCAATCAGCGACGCTGTACACAGCAACAGCAGCGGCGGCCGCAATGTTTATACTTTGACTTTTGTACAACGTACACTTGTCCGTGAATTTTGTACGTACTTAACGCAGTTTTTCTCCCGTCTCACCTAAGATGATATTTGAGGGACCGTCCCACATTCAGGGACCGTCCTACATTCATGTATAACCTTTCCCACGCCTGTTAACTGAACGTGTAGTTCAAAAAAATAAAGTTCTTTCATTTCTGTTTCCCGAGAGTGCCTATTCGGGCTCTGCTGCTCGGCTTGATAGTATTTAACAGAGTCTACTGTGGCATATAACGACTAAGCCCTTATTTAAGCAGTGTCCGACAACTATACTCTCAAGAAGCTCTAATGTCATTTGTCATTTTTGGATCCGGCTAACTGCTAGATGTTCATTATAATAAAATACGTCTGAGAATCACGGACCGCATGAATGTCGGTACTTGATTCAGGACGCATGCGGCCCGCAGTTTGACGACTTTTGGAATAAGTGCAAGGCAGCATTGAATATTATTTTAAAACTGATGCAAAGTTACACCCGTAGGCACACAGTAGCTTAGTTTTACGGTTTCATTATCGATAAGTGACGGAAATAAAACCTAAAAACTGAAATAAGAAGGTCGGCGTACTTTTGTTCGTGAAATATTTATTTTTTTACTCTCTCTCTCCATATTCAACATGAAACCATTATGGAGTCGTTAAAAATGCAACAAGTGATTCATTTCTCGTATCTATGACGCTACACTCCGCGCACGACGTGTTCCCACAAACGTCTGCACTCTATAAATTTCTCCCGAAACTTTGTCATTAATGTTTGGTCCGCCTTGCATACCGTCACGCACGAGTGCGTCGTGTAAACGCACGAGAATTGCGTACACAGACGGATTATTACGCATACAGCGGTCTTTAAGGAAAGCTGTAAATATGCTTGATAAAATTCTGGTTTCAAGAAAATACTAGCATCAAGTTAATTTTGCCATTTATTCTACTAGTAGCAAGTAATAAAACAAAAAGTTAAACAATAAAGGCACTAGTCCAATCCATTGTCTTACAGCAGTTCTTTTATTTTCAACGTCTGAGAAATTTTGTCAATAAATGACACTTTAGATATTTTGTTTGTTACAGTGTCGTCAACGAGACCTGCTAATTTATTCCTAAAACATAATTCACTATCGGTTACGAGAGTGTTGGCAACCATGACGCCGTAAAGGTCGCTGAGATTTGCAAGAGGCGCTGAGTTTGATATTTTGCAGGTTGAAAAGTCGCTGTAGAAGTAAGAGGTAATTAGAAGTTTAGTTGTAATGGATCTTCAGCTGTATAAGTTTTAACGTAAGTGTGCTTACAGCACTCAAATGTCAAAAATGATTGTAGTCGTCGTTCCAAGAGTAGCAATAATGCTACAGTATTGTTATAAGCAAGCCGGTTTTTAACGAAGTGCAGTTACGAGCTTTTCACCAATTTACGTAATAAATATAAGTAATTGCCTTTCTATGTATTACTGAAACGTTTCTTCACTGTAAACTTGTGTAGCGATCACTACTTACCGGTACCTAATCCCCGTGTAGGCCTAGTGGCAATTAAGTAGTAGATTGGACCCAGAAAAACATTTAGTGACATGACATTTAGCTAATTCAGTGTCGTTTATATATCAGCTCCAATAATTTCTTTCATGAAATACTTTGATAAGACAGTTGGTTTTGATTAAATGTAACAACAGAAAGTCGCATCTTTTTTTTCGTTCCAAAGCAGTCACTGAATAATGTGTCTATACCATATTTATGTTGTCACAATTGGATAACTATGGAAACTAAAGCATAATAGCTAGAAATGATCGACAGTGTGACGGTTGCTTACGCTTTTTTCATATTGTATGTTTCGCGTTGTACAAAAAAATGACATTTATGGCAAAGTCCATATCAATTCAGGCAGGCTAGGAACAAATCTTACCTTCATAGTCTCGGATGTTATTGAATTTAGCATGTGTTAAAATGAAGGATTAAGTAAGGAACACGTGTTTTTTTTTTTTTTTTTTTGTTTTCTCCAAAAAAATTTCTGCTTCGAGATACAGCTCTCCAAAGATGACATTGCGCCTACCATTTTGAAGATGGGAATTTTGGAAAAAAATTTTAAAACTCTGTATCTCTGAAACAAGTTTTAGATATTTTGTTGGTTTTTTAATTTGAAAGGTAATTGCCTTATAATTACAGAGAACTACTCCGTTTGGACTTATCTCTTTTACTATAGCATTCTGAAGCCCCCCCCCCCCGGTTTTTTTTTTTTTTTTTTTTTTTTTTTTTTTTTTTTTTTTTTTTTTTACAATCGTATTCACCAACTAGGATCACGTTAACAATTTCAGCTCCTCTTCTTCCTTTGTTGTTGTTTCCTATTTTTCCAGTATTTCCTCATTTTCTCCCCATAAAGTCTCTTCCTTTCTTTTGTCCATGTTGTTCCCGATTTTTTATTTCTTCTGCTTTGAAAGCCTTCCAAATTTAGTATTTTGTTTTTAAACGGTTTCTTTCTGCTATTTCTGATTCTTTGATGTTGTTTCTTTCAAGATCTTTTCTTACTTCTGTAATCCATGCTATTGTCGATTTCTTCTTCCAGAAATATAGGAGTATTTGTTTTGTTAGTCTATTTCCATCCATTCGGTAGAGATGTCCAAAAAAGGTTAATCTTCGTTTGGCCATTACTTCAGATATTTTCTCTATATTTTTGTAGATCTCCTCATTACTTCTTATTTTCCAACCATCTGCAGTTTTCATTGCACCCATTATTTTTCTAATAATCCTTCTTTCCAGTACCTCTAGTTTGTCCATCTTATAGTTCATTTGATATAGAGTGATGCCTTCCTGTTGAACCAATAGGAACTGGAGAATTACAATTTTCAAAACATTGTGAACAGGAAGTGAGCACCGATGGGATTGTCTCTGTCCTTCAGCTGGAAACCTGTATCCAGCAGCTGGTCCATGTGGTAGCATAAAGTTCACTACAATTTTGTTTAACTTTTTTTTATAATTTAAAGAATTTTTTTTTCAAAAATGCCAATCCATAAAATTTTGATTATTTTCTATTGATTAGTACCCTTCCACTTTTAGGTTGAACATGTTTTGTAATCAATTGAAATTTCTGCCATACATAAAATCTGTTTACTACCACATTATCACATAACAGGCTCATAAAATCAAAACCTAGCCTTATTTAACATAATCTAGTTTTGAAAGATAAGTACTGGTAAGATACTAATTTTTCAAGCATTTTAAATAGTTCCAAAATGTATGTGAAAGGTCCAAAGACTTAAAGGTTTCAATTTATACAACTTCTGTGCACTCTGTTTTGTACTGAAATTAGCCAGTCAATGAACTAAAACTGTGTTCCGCTGTTTCAGTATCTTCCTTTGATATAGAGTGATGCCTTCCTGTTGAACGAAGAGGAACTGGAGAATTACAATCTTCAAAACATTGTGAACAGGAAGTGAGCACTGATAGCGTTGTCTCTGTCCTTCAGCTGGAAACCTGTATCCACAGCTGGTCCATGTGGTAGCATAAAGTTCACTACAATTTCGTTTAACTCATAACTGGTGTCTATAATCTCAGCAATCCACTAGCCACAGTCATACACACATGCCACAAACATCACCCTTCTCAGGTTGTGAATCTGAATATTATCCTGCTGTTTCTGAGGTGTTGGCTGAACAAATGAAATTTCCTCTTTTTTGCTCTTTAAAAGGTGTGCAATATGAGTTCACCCATCATTTTGCGTCCAAAAATGTGTCATCTGAATTCCTTTCACAGGAGTGGTTTGTATGGACCATTCTTCTTTTTCTGCCCACAGAATTCTTCGATTTCCTCTTTTGACAAAAGAATGAGGGCTGTGGATGTGTGCGATTTCACGACTCTCGTAAAATCCTCAGCATTCTGAATTGCAGCTGTATTTTGTCTGTAAAGATTATGTTTTGTAGCATGATGCTTCAGCATGCCTGCTACACCATCACAAGGCCCCTTCCCGTGGCCAGTAGCACTGTGTACACAGCCAGCTGGCACAAGCGACTTGCTCAATTCAAACAGCTGTTTGCGACTTTTAAAATGACTAGGAGCACCTTCAAAAATTAGGGTGATCTTCTCTGCCCTGTTTGCAGTTGAAGAATTTTGCGCATTGCTAGCAAAGCATGTACTGAGTCATGTCCTGTGTCATCACTTATAACTGCAACACTTTTATTTATTTATTTAGCACCTGTATTATCACAATCATGATATTGTACTTGTCAAAGTACAAAACAGTATAAAATATTACTTATTTACATCATGTACAAAATTTTATCATTGGTATCAACACATCTTTATAACAAAAACATTATTTTGCTTAATAAGATTATAGAATTATATACATACATACACATAGAATAAAAGCTAATGAAACTTGTGGTCTTGTTTTGAAAATATGTCACTCCTGTAAAAATTGAAACCTGGTCATTACTCCTAGCTACCCTGGTGCTTCTTGTGGGAGAATTACAGACCAGTTCTCAGCAAAATCACACACCCTTTCACTTCTGCAATGTGTTGATGTTGCAATTTCTTCGGCTGCTGGTGTGTTACTGCTATGGGAAACGGGAATATGGATAACTGTATACGCAGCAAGCTGTTCCCATAAATGTTTATACAAAGATATATTTCAGCACAAAGAAAAATACACATGTACACTGTACGAGATACAAAGGCTGACTGGAACATTAACATGGTGGCTCGTCCGAGCAGTTAAGAGTTCAAAGATCATGCTTTACGTGGTCGATGTGACCTATCGACGCCACACTGCTTTCACTGACCTTTTACCAAGTTCATCAGAGTCATTCCATGTCAAATCAACACACCTATTTTACCTCACCCGCTTAGATTTTGCTGAAAGTTGGTATACTTATAGTGGGCACTGAGACTAAGAAAAATACCAAATTTTAATTTTTTATCTCAAATCATTCCTGAAATATGGCTATGTAAACTTTTCAAAAACCAGCCAAAAATGTGTGAACGGACTTTTTTTTAAATTGTCCTAGGAGCTGCCCTAATTGAGCTAGAGAACTGGGAAAGGTGTCATTTTGCATGCTCTTTCCAGGGATATACAACAAAACATAGCTTCTAATTAATAACCTTTTTCAAAATACTAATTAATATTTTGATTTAATTTTAATTTTTTGTACAAAAAGTACATAATTGAAAATTTTCAAAATATTTCCATAACTACTTCATACTATTGTAAATCACATGGAAAAATATAAATCTGGGATGATGATGGGTCCATTGTTAAAAAAAATTATTCCAGACTCTTGTTTTTCACTAACGGCCCTAGTTTGACCAAATTAACCTTTAACAAACAGTAATTTCTTTAAAATATACTGAAAGGTAAGTGAAAAAAGTATCAGAAATATCAAAACATCACCTTATCAAACCAAAACTAATCAGCATCTTTTATAATTAAGTTGATTGCTTATTTTAATTTCATACAACTTCACTAAGAGTATATTAACCGATATAACAAAAACAAGAAATTGAGCATTTAACTACTAACTGAAATAAAGTATGAATAAGTACAAGTATTTATATCATAGTTCTGGTCCATGATGTTTGAAATGGAACTATTGGCTCTGAGCACTATTGGACTTAACATCTATGGTCATCAGTCCCCTAGAACTTAGAACTACTTAAACCTAATTAACCTAAGGACAGCACACAACACCCAGTCATCATGAGGTACAGAAAATCCCTGACCCCGCCGGGAATCGAACCCGGGAACCAGGGCGCGGGAAGCGAGAATGCTACCGCACGACCAGAAATGGAACTATTAAACAAATTAAATATGTAATGCTTGTTTTTGAGTAACAGGTATCTGTACATAGCTAAATTTAACACAATAGGTACTAACAATAATTTTGAAACAACTTTCTGTAAAATATACATTAACACTAACCTGAGACAAAAATTAAGTTTTGAGTTGAAAGCAGTTTCCCAATAAATTGTCTTGGAACTTCACATATTACATTTTAATAAAGCTGACTGGGTTTGGTTTACATCACTTTCATTAAGAATGTATGTTCTCTCTGTCAGAGTAAATGGATTCGCTTTTGTGAGAACATCCACAACTGACACCCACAGGACATCTGCATGTGCAGGATAAGCGAATGACTTGGCTGGTCCACATGGATGAAGAAAAATTATTTTCACTTCATCAAGTTCTTCGTTTTTTTCTAAAATGTACCCAAGCCACCAGTTTCCGCCATATACGGTGGTGACATAGCCTGATACATCTTGTAACTTCAGTTTGTCTGGTGATGTAGTTACTTCCCTCTCCCAACTCTGCATATCACCTGAGAAGTATCTGACTATTAATTTTGATGGAGTGTTGGGAATGAAAGCGTGAAATTGCTGTTTTCCTTGGATTGTCAATGCCACTTCAAGTCAGCTTTTTAAGAATATTTCTGAAGCAACTTAGTCTTCTTGAGTGGAATATGCAAAATCAACATTTGTGATATTATTTACTGCCCACTCAAATAGATCTCGTGCAGTTTGGATCTGATTTTGGTATGGTTTTGCAAACTTGCACAAGCTGCCAGTCTCTTTACTGAACCCCCTACTCCATCACAAGGCCCTTTCCCATGTGCTGTGGCTGAAAAGTGCCACTCAGCTTTTATGTTGAAGTCTTCCTCACGAAGGCAAAGGTTCAGAAAGTTTTTATTATTTTTATACTGAGCGGCAGAACCATCAGAATAATAGTATATCTTTTTTGGAGTCTTCTGAAATTTATTTGTTAGATATGAAATTAGCTTCTTTTGAAAGGTGTAAACTGCAGTTGTATTGTGCTCCAGGCAATCAGAAACAATGACAAAGCTCATATGCTCAATTTTGTCTTCCTGTTTGTAATATATAACAAAAGGATGAATGGTAATCTGTTGTCTTGTCCAGTGGTAACTCTGAGCTTCATCCTGTAGAACTATACTATAATTTTCTGAAAAATCACATATGACAACAAATTCAGATTCCATAAGGTTTTTTCTTGTGGAGTTAAGGAATGTTCGTTGTTGCTTGGCAATAAAGTCATGCCGAATCAAAGTCGACATCTTACTACAAAATAAATCTATGAATTCTTCAGAAGTTTTCTGAACAATTTCCAGATTACATTGGTCAACTGACATCCACTGTCGGAACTGAACTTGTTCAATTAAGTTTTCATGAAACGTCTTTTAAAATTTTACATATGACAGTTTCTCCCCGGCAGTATTCACAGTTTCCCATGTTGCAATCAACTGATGATGGGTTACAAAGCATTTTTGCAATGCACTGCTTATATATGTTTAAGCTGCTGTTTGTTACTGTATTTAGTTTGGCATTTTCTATCATTAATTTTATGTTTTGGTGAGATGTGCACACGCAGACAGTGTGTGTGCCACTCCGGCCAGCTAATGCACAATGTTTTGGTCTCAACTCAGCAAATTTAGAGAAACATATTTTTACGTTAGGAAACTTGTCTTTAAAATGTTTGTAAGCTTCTTTAAGGTTACACAAAAAAGTCTTTTTGATATTTTTTTTTTTATTTCCACTTGCTTATGTAATTGTCACACAATCTTTAATACCTGGCATTGCCCTGCTAACTTCATCATTTCCATAAAATGAATGTACAGTTTTGACAGTTTCTGTTGGTAAACACTTCCCTGGTTTTGGGTTTGGACCTTCCATGAATCCTTTCTCTTTCAAAATTTTTTTGGACTGCCGAACAATGTAATTAGGAGCATTAAATTCCCTCATTATTTTCCTGACAGTCCACTTTTCGGGTAAACTTGTAAGAATCATTAGTTTTTTTGCTCTACTTACAGAATTTTTAAAGTTTCTTTTAATATTTTCAAGAACGGATTCATCAGCATCAGTAGCTGACGAAGAAGTTTCAGGAACAACAAAAAGTTTACGTGTCATTGATGAGATTTTCTTTACTTTTGATTTGGCGTAATGCCTAGATGTTAGTTTTCTCTTGTCAATTGGGGACTCACCTAGTTCTTGAAGTGTTGTGTTAAATGTTTTAACAGCTACTGAAGTTGGAGTGAAGTCAGGGTCTTGGTCTCGGATGATTATCTCCGATCCAGAAGATTCTTCTTCAACACTTTCATCACTGATGGGCTCTGGTGTATGGGCTCTGGTGTATTTTTCAATTTGGTTACATCTTTCCTACATTTATCACAAATATTGGCACCACTTGGTATTTGAGGAAATAATTTGGGCATCCATGTTGCGACATTTCTCAGTTTTTTTTCTGTCTCTAATAAAATGATTTGACTTCTTCAATGGATTACAACACTGCACTCTTACAGCACTGCACTTTTTACTTTGTTCCACATTTATACAAAAACCACTTATAAACTGCCCTTCAATGCATAGATTTACTTGAAAATGAACTATTAAATATAATAGATACAGACTGGTCAACACAGAGGTAACAATTGATTTGCACTAAAACCTCAGTGCACAATAATGCTGTAGGCACACAAAGCCTTAGAAGGTAACAATGCAGACTACATCATCTCAACAATGGCTCCAGTCTCTGAATTATTGTACAGACATCAAGCCCTATGTATACGGTCCTCTGCTGACGTACTACCTTAAAGGTCAATTTGGTCAAACTAGGGCCGTTAGTGAAAAACAGGAGTCCGGAATAATTTTTTTTAACAATGAACCCATCATCATCCCACATTTATATTTTGCCATGTGATTTACAACAGTGTGAAGTAGTTATGGAAGTATTTTGAAAATTTTCAATTATGTACTTTTTGTAAAAAAAATTAAATCAAAATCTTAGTTACCATTTTGAAAAAGGTTATTAATTAGAAGCTATGTTTTTTTGTCTATCACTGGAAATAGCATGAAAAATGCTGCAAAATGACACCTTTCCCAGTTCTCTAGCTCAATTAGGGCAGCTCGTAGGGCAATTTAAAAAAAGTCCGTTAACACATTTTTGTCCAGTTTTTGAAAAGTTTGCATGACCATATTTCAGGAATGGTCTGAGGTAAAAAAATTGAAATTTGGTATTTTTCTTAGTTTCAGCACCCACTATAAGTATACCAACTTTCAGCAAAATCTAAGAGGGTGAGGTAAAATTTTTATTTGAAGTGTGTTGATTTGACATGGAATGACTCATCCATGAAACTGTCAAAGGCAACAGTTTTCTTAATTAGTTTATTTTCCTCCCACGCCACATATTTAATTTCTGCAGAGTTATCTGCTACGTCTTCCAGGCCAAGCATCTGTAAAGACAGTCCTCCCTTTCCAGGGCAGTCACCACATTCTTGAAGCAAACAAGTCTGTTGCTTTACATCACAAACTACTAATGACTTCACACACCCAACCAAGGTCTCAAATGTCACATGCTCCAGTAAGTTCTTCAAAGTTACCACACAAAGTTAAAAATTTGTGCAATACACACAAACAGACATCTCTAGGTGGGTCTGTAACTACCCACTTAGGTCGTAGTGCATAAAATTTTGATCTTTTTAACTTTCAAATGTTGCAGTTACAATGTCTTTTTTGTTGGCACTCTGGCGAGAACAGTCCATTTTATCTTCCAGATAAAATGACTACAGTATTTGAACTTGAGCTGCTTCTACAGGATGAGCATAATAGTGATCTGGTCTTCTAAAGACTCCTTTTACAGACCTCACGTTTCTTGATTTGTCTACCATGTACTTTGATACTGATGGAACATGGGTCAAAATTGTTTTCTTTGACAATGTCTCTGGAATAATAGTTAAAACTTGCACCTTTTCACTGTAGGATGCACAATATTCAACAGCTGAATTGATATTTATGAAAAATTTCTGGCAAGAGGTGCAAGAGTTGAAACGTCCCCTTTGAACAATTTATACAAGACTGAGCTTAAACTGACACACAATATTTTTTTAGCGCAACGCAATCTGACTTTCAAAAATCCCTACAAAAGAATGGCCCTGACTAACATTAACCTATAAGTTTCACAAATCACTTACCTCACAAAAATCTTCGCTACTCAAGCTACTGCAATACAGCGAGCGCCACTACTGCCAGCTTAATAAAAGATTCAAACTACTGAAGGCACTAACTACTGATAGGGATAGTTAGCAAATGAAAGATATTAATAGAGAACAAACAATGTATTTACCTTAATATCATCAAAAGTCATAATCTATATAGCAGTTCATCACAAATTACAAAACTCCGCCATCTCTCTCCCCACATCCACCACTGCTGGCGGCTCACCTCCAACTGCGCAACGCTACGCGCTGTTCACAGCCAGCTGCCTAACACTACAATGGCGAGTATTACAACAATGCAAAGCAGCCACAGACTGCACACAGCACAGCCAGTGATTTTCATACAGAGGTGGCGTTACCAATAAAAAAACCTAAACAGCCTACTTACAGAGTGCTTTGGTTCATTTTCTTCTGAAGATGGAATTTGTACTTTGAAGACTGTGGCCAGTTTTCCTGTAGCATATTCATCCATAGCTTTAGTAATTTCTCCACACTTTCTTGATACGTAGAGCTTATGACTCGATTGCACTGATCATGGTTTCTTAAGAGGAGTATGTGGTATGCAGATAGAATAGCTAAGTCTCAGGATAAAATTAAAACCACATGGTCAGTCATAAAGGAAGTGGCTGGTCTGCAGAGACGGGTCAAGAATATAGAATCAGTGCGTAGTGGGGATGTCCGTGTTACTGATAAGTCGCATATATGTACAGTACTTAATAATCACTTTCTGAATATAGCAGGTGAACTAAATAGAAACCTAGTCCCAACAGGGAATCATATAGCGCTCTTAGAAAAAAGTGTTCCGAGACTGTTACCTGAAATGCTCCTCCATGATACTGACAAGAGGGAGATTGAGTTAATAATTAAATCACTAAAGACCAAGAACTCTCATGGATATGACGGGGTATCTAGCAGAATACTGAAGTATTGTTCCACGTATGTTAGCTCAGTACTTATCCATATCTGTAACTTTTCCTTTAGGAGTGGTCGGTTTCCTGACCGATTAAAGTACTCGGTAGTGAAGCCACTTTATAAAAAGGGAGACAGGGATAATGTTGACAATTATAGACCTATTTCTATGCCATCGGTGTTTGCTAAAGTTATCGAGAGGGTTGTATATACAAGGTTACTGCAGCATTTAAATTCACATAATTTGCTGTCAAATGTACAGTTTGGTTTTAGAAATGGCTTAACAACTGAAAATGCTATAGTCTCTTTTCTCTGTGAGGTTTTGGACGGATTAAATAAAAGGTTGCGAACATTAGGTGTTTTCTTTGATTTAACGAAGGCTTTTGACTGTGTTGACCACAAAATATTACTGCAGAAGTTGGAACATTATGGAGTAAGGGGAGTAGCTTACAATTGGCTCGCCTCCTACTTTAAGAACAGAAAGCAGAAGGTAATCCTCCGCAATATTGAGAGTGGTAATGATGTTCAGTCCCAATGGGGCACTGTTAAATGGGGCGTTCCCCAAGGGTCGGTGCTGGGGCCACAGCTGTTTCTTATTTATATAAATGATATGCCTTCTAGTATTACAGGTGATTCAAAAATATTTCTGTTTGCTGATGACACCACCTTGGTAGTGAAGGATCTTGTGTGTAATATTGAAACATTATCAAATAATGTAGTTCATGATATAAGTTCGTGGCTTGTGGAAAATAATTTGATGCTAAATCACAGTAAGACTCAGTTTTTACAGTTTCTAACTCACAATTCAACAAGAACTGACATTTTAATCAGACGGAATGGGCATGTTATAAGCGAGACAGAACAGTTCAAGTTCCTAGGCGTACGGATAGATAGTAAGCTGTTGTGGAAAGCCCATGTTCAGGATCTTGTTCAGAAACTAAATGCCGCTTTATTTACCATTAGAACAGTATCTGAAATAAGTGACATTTCAACACGAAAAGTAGTGTACTTCGCATATTTTCATACGCTTATGTCATATGGTATTATTTTTTGGGGTAATTCTTCTGATTCAAAAAGGGTATTTTTGGCTCAAAAACGGGCTGTTCGAGCTATGTATGGTGTAAGTTCGAAAACCTCTTGTCGACCCCTATTCAATAGTCTGGGAATTTTGACATTGCCCTCACAGTATGTATTTTCTTTAATGTCGTTTGTTGTTAGCAATATTAGCTTATTCCCAAGAGTTAGCAGCTTTCACTCAGTTAATACTAGGCAGAAATCAAATCTGCATGTGGAATGCACTTCCTTGACTCTTGTGCAGAAAGGAGTACAGTATTCTGCTGCATTCATTTTCAATAAGCTACCACAAGAACTCAAAAATCTTAGCAGTAGCCCAAACGCTTTTAAGTCTAAACTGAAGAGTTTCCTCATGGCTCACTCCTTCTATTCTGTTGAGGAGCTCCTGGAAGAGCTAAAAAATTAAGCAAATTCCAGTGTTACATTCTTGATTTTCTTTATTTAAACTAACGACTTGTCGCCTGAATATGTTTCTTATATTTCATTTTATCTGTTTCTACAATTGTGTTATAATTTCATGTATTGACTCGTTCCATGACCATGGAGACTTCTCCTAAATGTGGTCCCACGGAACAATAAATAAATAAATAAACTAACACCTACCTCTGTAGTTGACTGATTCAGGGTACTTAATTCTTCCTCTATTGATTCAAAATCTGCATCATATGTACCATGGGAGGCTTCACCTTGTTCAGATACTATCATTGTTGTTATTCTGAACACAAAAAGTCATCGCTACCAAGTCTGGTTTTTTTTTTTTTTTTTTTTTTTTTTTTTTACAGGGTGGAGCAAAATTTGCACACTCTGACTTCACAGCACAACTCCTCACATGCCAGCGGTAAAAAAATGTCTTTCACAAAATTTTGTCTGGCGAGTATATCCGGCAGAAAAAGGACCTTAAAGAGTGACAATCTGGCAACACTGTAACCACATGTATGGTAGCTACCTCTGTCACTACACAATAGTTGTGCTGTACAGTTTGTGCAGTGGGTCGGGTTTTGGGTTAGTGTGCAGGAGGTCAATGGTTCGAGCCTGGGTTGAAGCA
The DNA here is from genome assembly GCF_021461385.2 of Schistocerca piceifrons. Taxonomy (NCBI): domain Eukaryota; kingdom Metazoa; phylum Arthropoda; class Insecta; order Orthoptera; family Acrididae; genus Schistocerca; species Schistocerca piceifrons. The sequence goes on from NC_060140.1 coordinate 952,134,005, forward strand.
TATGTTTTTCATTTGGTAAATGCAGCCCAGGTAGTACTGTGTCTGGCATTTCAATCGTGAACAGCAATTGCAGCGGGTTATCTAGAAAACATTTGCACTTACATGGCTGCGCACGGTAGCCGCGTGGTCTGAGGCGTCTTGTCATGGTCCATGCGGGTCCCCCCGTTGGAGGTTCAAGTCCTCTCTCGGGCATGGGTGTGTGTGTTTTTTGCCCATAGCGTAAGTTAGTTTCAGTTAGATTAAGTGGTGTGTAGGCTTAGGGACCGATGATCTCAGTTGTTTGATCCCATAAGACCTTACCACAAATTTCCAAATATTGCACTCACGTACTACAATCGTAGAAATGGAAGGTTGGTCAGCTTTGAAAGAGGCCCTTTGCACGTCATGGGTGTGAATTTATTCGCACCACTTCAACTACTACATGCAAAACCTGTTTTCTTTGTATTCTTCTCCAATGGCCCTATAGATTCGTACCATCTATTATTTTTGCCCGTTCAGGTGCATTACATTTCATTAGGGCCTTATGTTACCAGTAGGACTAGCAACGTGCTTTGCGAATAATGCCCAAACTCGGTTACTATTTGTATGTGTTATCGCCATGGTCCCACTAATTATGCCTTTCAACACTGAGCCTGGTAACCGCATTCTGTTTAGTACGTATCTCAATGCATTATTATTATTATCATTATTATTACTCTATCGATGGGATTTTGGAAACATCGCATCTATTACCATTAGGGAAACAGTGTAATTTGAAACTGAACGGTTCACAATTTGCGGTGTCGGGATGTATCATGCAGAACAATATCTGTCAGAGGGGTAACGCGCGTTAGGTGTAACAGGGCGCAGGACTGATGGTGTGTTTATACTGTATGCGCCGTCCACCAAACAGGGACTAGTTGCAAGTGACAGTGACAGACTCCATTGTACATGCATACACGTATCGAATTTTCTCCTTGTAAACCTCTAAACCACTGTGGCAGACGTGTGGCATACACAAACGATGACTATGTGGATATGCTTTGGTCCTTGGTGCGTCTGATAACTGGGCTGGTGTTGCCGCTCGTGAATATGCTGCTAGATATCCTCATCAATGCCATCCAGATAAAAATGTGCTTCGTCATCTGGAGCTGCACCTTTGGGAGTCAGGTTCTCTCCTTCCACCATTGCGTGACAGAGGTCATCCACGGACTCGCCGTACTCCAGCAACAGAGGAAGCTCTTCTGGAGGTCATACACCAAGAACCTCTGTGAAGTACGCAGAGTGTAGCAAGGGAGCTGTGTGTCCCATGATGCACGGTCATTAACATGCTGCACAAGCATGGGCTGCACCCCTATCATCATGCTTTAAAGCAACACCTGCATCTTGCAGACTGCTATCAGTACTTGGACATAATATTTCCAGGGAAACAGCTCAGATGTGGATGTCCAGTTCGATAGCCACCACGTTCACGTGACCTAAATCGCCTGGATTTCTTCCTGTGGGGACACCTGAAGGAGCATGTGTACACTACTCTGCCGGTGAATGTGGAAGAATTGGTAGTGCGTGTCCATGCTGCTCTTGTTACTGTGGACACAGCTTTTCTGCAAAGGGTCCAGAGCTGTATGATCGGGTGGGTTGTGCAATGTTTGGACATGCAGGGAGATCGCTTTGAGCATCTGTTGTTCTGAGGACGGCGTATTTTGTTTTGAAGGTCTTACGGTCATTAATATGGACATTATTATTGTCACTGGTTGCTAATGTGTGACATCCCAGTGCTCATATTACATGTAGAATAAATGACAAGTAGATGTTGTGTTATTGTACTGTGCTATTATCTTTAGCATCTTGAAATTGATATTGTTTTATTGTTTTTGTAGTTATTCTGTCCTATTACAGATCAATTGTTTCCACTGTCTATTTCTTATTTGTCTAACCACATATTTGTTATGTTCAGTGTTACAAAATGTTGTAAATTTAGTATACATGAGACATAAGAAACAGTGTATATTACAGTATGAAATGTCAGAATGAAATTATCGTAGCCAAAAAAAAAAAAAAAAATGCGCTCCAACCCAGGATCAAATCCTCGACCTCCTGCATGCTAACCAGAAACTCTATCCACTGCACCAACTATGCAGAACATCTAAAGTGCGCTGTCAGAGGCACTTACCATACATGTGGTTAGAGTGTTGCCAGATTGCCACTCTTTAACTTCCTTTTTCTGCCGGATGGCCTCGCTGGACAAGATTTTGTGACAGACATTTTTTTTATTGCTGGCTTGTGAGGAGTAGCACTGCGAAGCCCGAGTGAGCGAATTTCGCTTCACCCTGTATATCACTCTTTTATGGATATGCAAATAGTCACCACACTTCACTCTCCTGTGGCCCCAGTCTGAAGACATTTCAAACAGTCCTTTTCACCAAACATACTGCAACTGTGTCAACTGGCAAATTCCTCATGAAAGCACAGAACTCACTGGATGGTCTCAGATTTCTTAGAAGCCTTTTCAGTAAACAAATTAGCACTGAACAACTACAGTACCGAAACCAGCAATGAACAACCACAACAAAGAAACTGACAAGATACTACATCAAAGTGTAAGAAATATCTGCAATGAAAGTGAAAAGAAATAACTGCAACAGAGAAAGTGATAAGAAAAAACTGCAACAAAGACAATAGAAATAAACTTTGTAACAAAGATATTAGTAAAAACAACTTCAGTGAAGACATATGTTAACCTTGAAAGTTAAAAAAAAATGATTTTTTAAAATAAAACCTGTCCAATTAAAACTGGAAGCTCTCCTGTACACAGAATGCAGTAATACGTGGTACTAATCAACAGAAAAAAATCTAACTTTTCTGGATTGGCATTCTTAAAAAAAAAATTTTCTGTAAATTAAAAAAAAAATTTTTTAAAAATTCAAAAGACAACAGTAAAAGAACTTTGATAGGTTTGTCCAAATGGAGAATACCATTCTAATCATGAAGAAATTGTCTTTCAAATAAAACAAAAACTGTAACAAAATATCTAGAACTGTTACAGAGATACAGCATTTTAAAGATTTTTCCGGAATTCACATCTTCAAAATGATGTTTGCAGTGTCCTCTTTGGAGGCCTGTATCACGGGGCAGGAAATTTTTTTGTAAAAAAAAAAATAAAATAAAAGATATGTGTCCTGAATTTTAACTTACGCTAGATACAATGACATCCAAGACTATGAAGGTAACCCCCCTGCCTGAAGTGATACTGATTATGACATGTGGACATGGAATGGAACCATCGTGTAGACTAAGTTGTTGGTAAAGTAGATAGCAGCCTCGAGTTTATTGGTGGTATATAAGGCAAATGCAGTCAGTTTACAGAGGAGTTGTGACCCATCCTATAATATTGTTGAGGTACGACCCATACCAAATAGGACTAATGGAAATATTGAAAGTAGGAGGGTAGCACAAATAGTTATAGGTTTGTTTGACACATGGGAGAGTGTCACAGGTACGTTGAAAGAACAAAGAACTGAACTGACAGACTCTTGAAAACAGACAGAAACTATCCCTTGAAAGCCTACATACAAAATTTCAAGAACCGGCTTCAGATGATGACCCTAGGAATATAGTACAACCCTCTATATATCACTACCATAGGGATTATGAGGATGAGATTAGATTAATCACAGCATGAACAGAAGCATTTAAACAGTCATTCTTCCTGTGCTCCATGTGTGAATGAAATGGGAAGAAGCCTCAGTAACTTGCACAGTGGGTCATACCCTCTGCCACACAATTCACAGTGAGTGGCAGAGTAAGAATGTGGATGTAGATGTAGATATGAACAACGAGCTTCTGTGTATATGTGGGCTACCTTTATCTCTGTGGTAGTTGTACCTACATCTCCACGATTATGAAGAAATAACTGCTCATCTTAGTCCTGGAAGCTGATATGGCAGTAGCACAAGCAGAATTGGAAGAGTTGAGATCTACAATTGGCTGCATTAGGAGGGTCGAATGAACTGTGGTTGAACCTGCTGGATCAGTCAGAGATTCTAGATATGCTGCAAGTCTGCTGTGTTTAATGTAGACATATCCAACAACTTCACTGCTCTGAAGATAGTGGATTAAAATATCCAGACAACTTAAGGAGTTTAGGATCATGCTGATGAGACAAAGTTAGACAGTTAGAAGTTTAAAAGTACCAAGAAGGTACATCTGCTTGGGGAGTAGTCTTAGGAAGGAAACATCTGAACTAGTATGTAACATCCAACATAGAGAATACCATGTAACTAGTATTTTTAAGCCTAGTGCCACTGTGATTTGTGGTTTTGTGGGAAAAAATCTTGATAAAGAACATCATGTAGGCCTAATGATTATTAGGGATTCTGGAAACATTTTGGACTATAACTACAACTACGCAGATGATGTTAAAATCAGACCCATTGATGGGAATGCTCATCTCAGACAACTGCATAGACTGAGTCACTCTTTGAGCAATAAGGAATGCACTGGATAGAGTATTTTGTTGAATATGCAACTGAAGAGCATCAGAGATGACACTCAACAGAGTGAGCGATCACACGTGAGTAAGAGTGATGTGTCGCCCTTTACAGGTTTGTGCCCCTCAAGGCATGATGTATGAGTGCTTACGGTAAAAGGTTACTTGCAGAACTAATTTGTAGAACCAGCCAGTGAATCAGATCTTTATAATTCTTGTGTTTCCCATTTTTTTTACTAGGTACTGTTTAGGGAAATGTTTCTGACTGATGGAGCTTCTGAATAACTATAGACTCAGTTTCATCAATTGGTTATAACAAAAAAGGCCGACTTGAACGACACAAATGATAACAGTCCTAATATATTTGTATTTTTTCATAAAAGTATAGTAAACTTGTTAAATAAGAAGGCACACTTCTCATATGACTGCAGATAACTGAGGAATCAAAAGCAACAGAAACTGAACGGATACACATAGATGGTTACAATTCAGTAACCTACACAAAACTCCGCCCCCGGTAGCTGAGTGGTCAGCACGACAGAATGTCAATCCTAAGGGCCCAGGTTCAATTCCCAGCTGGGTCGGAGATTTTCTGCGCTCAGGGACTGGGTGTTGTGTTGTCCTTATCATCATCATCTCATCCCTATCGACGCGCAAGTCGCCGAAGTGGCGTCAAATCGAAAGACTTGCACCCGGCGAACGGTCTACCCGACGGGAGGCCCTAGCCACATGACCTTTACCTACACAAAATGTGGAATAAAGTCTCAGGCCTTAGACTTCTGTGAGTAATGCATGTAACACCTCTGTGAGTGTTATACTTCAGTAATTGACTTGGGAACATATTACAAAAACTGTTCTTAGTGCCATAAGCCCTTGAATGGAAATGTTTTACAATGTGATCAGACAATTAGAGAAGGTATGTACTAGACTTAATAGAAATAACTGGGAAGATATTGTAAGTGGAGACTGATTTCATCTTGTACATTTTTTATAGAGGGCACCTAGAGTTAGTGATGTCCATTTTAGTTTTGGTACCTATAGTAAATTCCCGACAAGAATAGGAGTATCAGTGCAACAATGACTAATAATTTTTTCCTTCAAATGCCAAATTTTTTTGTCGGCTTTCATCTACATAGGGAGAAATGATTATCGTAATAAAGTAAGAGAAATCAGAGATTGCACAGAAAAGATATAGGTGTTCATTTTTCCCACATGGTATTTGAAAGTGAAACAGTCAAGAAATTGTGTGAAAGTGGTTCTGTGAACTTTTTCCAAACATGCAGGTGTGGACTGCAGACTAATCATTTAGATTTGGAACACAGGTTTTGTTGTTTTGGAAGTTCACTTCATCCTTAGTAACTCTCACCTGGAGCATATGGAGGAATATTTGACCTAAAACGATACCATTATCATTAAGTCACACAGTTGAGCTGCCTGTTTTCAGGAAAAGTAAAGATTTTCATCCATTAGCAGTGTTACAAAGCCTGATCACTCATCCAGACTGTTGCTTCAGCAACACTGGAAAGGCTGCTATCCCTCTTCATTTCAGGCTTAGTTTGGCTTCTCTGCAGATACACCTGTGTTCTGGTTGCAGCTATGTAGCTATCCTATCATCTGTCATTGAGGCATGCCAGCCACCCCACTTTGGCTCGGTCCATGATTCAGCAAAAAATATCTGACACTGTGAGGTTCCAATCTTTGATTTGATATGAACTGACCCTACTGCAGTAATCTGTCTGAGTTGTGACTGCCATATATTATCGTAATCTTCATAAAGCTATCATATTTTAAGTAAGACACAATTTACCTAAATCTTGCAAACATAATGCAGTATACTTCCCTTATTGGAGATAGTTTGAGTAATTCTGTTTCCTCATGAAAAATGAGCTAACACCACATGATGTATAAACTCACTGCTAAATTTTTCATCATATATTTGAGTCTCAGGGCACTCAAATGCTATTGTTAGCAATTTTTTTTATGAGGAAAGAGAATGATTCAAACCATCACTAATTGAAGAAGTGTGTTGCCTAGCGTTTGAGGAGATTTAGGAAAATCATGTCTTACAAAACTGTGGTGGCTGTATAAAGTGATATGAGGCTGAAAGATAAACTGTCTGAACAAAAGTATGTGGACACACCATTGTAATGTGGAGTTGATCACTAGATGGCATGAGAGATGGATCGGCTAGCATAAGAGGAGGAGGTGGAGGGGGGGGGGGGAGGGGGATAATTGTGTTGCCAGTAATCAGTGACAGCTGGATGGGTCTACCAGGGGAGTTCAGTGACTTCGAATGCGGACTAGTCATTTGATGACTCCTGAGTAACAAATCCACTAGTGATATTTCAACCCATCTAAAGCTGCCAAAGTTAACTGTTTGTAGTGTGATTACGAAATAGAAACACAAAAGAACAACCACAGACCATTCAGACCTCATGTGCTGACAGACAGGGACCATTGAGCAGCTGGACGGCAATTGTGAAAGATAATATGAAATAAGCAGAAGGAATCACTTGTGGGTTCCAAAGTGCTACCAACAGTTCAGGTAACACAGTGATTGTGCGTAGGCAGTTACCTAGAATGGGGTACAATTGTCGAGCAGCTCCTTGTAAGCCACACATTTGATTTTGATTTGATTTGATTTGATTTATTATTGGTCCTACAGATCATACAATTTGTAGAGCAAAGCACATCATGATATAGGACAAGTCAATTTGAAAAATTATGTCAAGATGGTATATGATAAGAGATGACAGTAGTGGCACATAACTCACTTAGCAGAATACATATAGGATATATAGACAAAATATAAAAAAAGGCGGTGTGTGATGAGAGATTATAGTGGGGCATACTGCACATAGCAGAATACATATAAGAGATACAGACAGAATATGAGTAACAAACAATAATTAAATTATCTTACTAAGGAGAAATATGTACAAGTGAATATACAGCTTATTACAAGTAATTAAAATATTGTGGTACATAGTTCACATAGTAGAGGACATATATGAGATACAGACAGAATATAGATAAGAGACAATAATTAAAGTATCTTACTAAGTAGAAACATCTATAACTGAATAAACAGCTTATTGCAAGTAATTAAAATTTTGTTTCAAGAAATTCATGTATGGAATAGAAACGGTGATTTAGTAGCAATTCCTTTAATTCTCATTATTTTTGGGTTTTTGCTTGTTTTTATGTCTGTTGGGAGGTGGTTGTATATTTTAATGCCCATACATTTAACCCCATTCACATATAATTTTGTGTTGTGGGCTATAATTTGTAACTGTGTTTTGTTTCTGGTGTCGTGTGTGGCGGTCTGTATTGCTGTTGAGGGCGCCCAAGTGCTGTACTGTAAAACAAGCTAGTTCCAATATATAGAGGCATGGCAGTGGCAGGAGTTTTAGCTGTTGAAATAGTGGTTTACAGTGTTCAGTTCTTTTTTTACATTTCATTATTCTTACTACTTGTTTTTGTAACTTGAAAATTGTGAGAGAATCAGAGCTCTTTCCCCAGAAGATTAGGCCATAGCTCAAGACTGACTCAAACAGGGCATGGTACACCAGCTTCAAGGTATCTACACTGGCTGTGTCTTTTAAAGATCGTAATAGATAGCAGGTTTTACTAAGCTTTTGTGACAATGCCTCAATATGTGGTTTCCAATTTAGTGTGTTACTGATGGTAAGTCCAAGAAAATGTCTTTAGTCAACGCTAAGTGATGCTTCATGTGGTGTGTGGTGCCACTGGACAGTGGATGACTGGAAACGAGGGATTCTGAGTGATGAATCACTCTATACCCTCTGACTATCTGATGGAAGGGCTTGGGTCTGACGAATGACTGGAGAATGTTGCTTGTCACAATGTGTAGTGACAACAGTGAAATACGGAGGAGATGGTGGTTACAGTATGGGGGTGTCTTTCACAGCTAGGCTGAGTTCCCTTTGTAGTACTTAAGTAAACACTAAATGCAAAAGGATATAAACACATTTTACGCTATTTTGTACTGCCTGCAGTAGTAGAACAGTTCGGAGACATTTACTATTTGTATCAGAATGACAATGTACCCTGTCATAAAGCAGCATCTGTGAAGCAATGATTTGTAGACAATAACACTCCTGAAATGGACTGGTCTGCCAAGAGCCTCAAATTGATTCCAGTGGAACATGTTCGGAATGAGTCAGGATGCTGATATTGCTTCAGACTCCAGATCTTCTCTCGTTTCAGCTCTTGAGGAAGAATTGGTTCCCATTCACTCTATAAACATTCAGCCACCTCATTGAAAGTGTCCATAGCAGAGCTGAATCTGTCATAAAAGTAAAGGTTGGACACACTCTCTATTAATGTCCACTAGTATGTGTCCAGATACTTTTGATAAGATAGTGTATACCTAGTTAAAAAAATTTACAATATGGTCTCTGATTTTCCCGTAAGGCAGCATGAGTAGTGTGTATAAACTCTCTGTACATCCTTTGTTAAAGTCGAAGAAATGAAAGGACTTAAGTAGTTGTGGAAGAAGTTATACTTTGTGTGTATTTCATGTTCTGGCAAAGCTGTGTAATCTCCTCTCACCTTATACAATTTCAGAATTTGTAGAGTAAATTTTTCAGTAGTAGATTGAAATTCTTTTGTAAAATGGAATCAAAATTAGCTTATGGTTGCAGTAAGACAAGACAAAGGAAATGAAGTGCTGAATGTAAAATGAACTGATTGGTCACTTAATTTTAATGGGTAACATTTCCTCAGAATATATATATTTTTTAAATATCCTGTTTTGAGTGATCAAGAGGCGACTTCAAGCATTTGTCTTACAGATGTAGAGATTTTACTGGAAACTGTCAAGCTTATTTGAGGAATAATGCAGCTGAAGCACTTACAAACAGTAACAGAGGCAGAGGTAAGTCAGAATTTTTAGTTTATTTTCTGTATCATTATGTTTTTCAGTAAAAAGCCTTTTTTGAAGGAGTTAAAAAGAAGTGGAAGAGTCCAAAATCAGGTTATTTGATGAATTATTCAATGACTTGAACATGATGCATATGAAGAGTTCAGTTGGAAAGTGCTTATATTATACAACCACCGAAGTGTTGGGCTTATTACAGATTGGCATTTGTAATACCGTGTTGCACTGTGTGGTACAAATTGTAAATTTAAGGTAGAGTACATTATTGTAATGTTTACACACAACAGATGACATCATAATTAGCATTATCAGTGATAGCAAATTGAAATGCTTTATTATTACAATATTTTGACTGTGTGGGTGAACATGAGTGCAGTATGAAATAAGATTGTCTTTCACACTTTTTAATATGGAACACATTTTAGCCCCATTCATTTCTTCTTATTTTAGTAAGTTCACTGATAACCTCATTGTTGAGTGTTCATAAACTGCGCACAACACACACACACACACACACACACACACACACCAGAACCAACAACACCATCACTTTTAATATTGTCTCACTGATGAAGTATGCTGTAATCTACAGCAGTAAATACACAAATTTTAAACGTTAATACAACTTAAATCTCTTGATCCTTGTGTCCAGAAAAAATTGTAGTCAACAAGAAAATAAGCAAAGTAGAATACTTGAAGTACCAGAGTTTCAGGTTCCTTCACAGGTTGCAGTCAGTGACACTTGATCTAGGCCACAATGGCACAGTTTTACAGAGGAAATGTTTCCACATTGTTATTGTCTGCAGTCGAGCAGTGCTGGCAGAGTCAAAGCCCTGTGGCAGTACAGCAGAGAAAGACAACAAATTTAGTGGAATCTGGATGGAGCAGAGTGATGTTGTACTGTGTGCTGTGGCAGTGGTGGTGAGAAGAAAATGGCTCAGTATAGGCTTCTGCCTGCTTTGCAATCGGTTATATTGTCATCTTGTGTGTGGTGGTGGGGGTACAGTTTCTGCTTTATAACTTCCTCTGCCATAAGAGGAAGAGAACTTACTTGATCATCCCTGGCTTGATTTTTAATAACAGAGAAAGTGAATTATCAGATTAATTCTGTCAGTGAGTGCAGAAGTTGATTAAGTGGCAACTATATGCTTTACATCCAAATTAGCAGGTGGTCTTGCTGTTAGTGTCTAATGACTTAACTGCTTCCTCAACTTGCAAATGGGGACAATAGAAAAAAAGGGAGCAAAACACACCTCTATAATCAAATAATCACACCTAACTATTTGTTGCTTTGACTGCAGTTGTTTTATTTCTGCTTAGTGGAAAGAACACAAGTCAGCTACTACCTCACACTTCTACACCATGGGTTATTTAGTAACTGAGAAGAATACTTAACCATTATACACATTCCATTAGACATCAATACTGAGTACAGATTAAGGATGGAAGAATAAGTACATAAGATGACGAACTGAATCAAATATTAGAAAACTTATTCACTAGCCACAGGGATAAGTGATCTCTTCAGATCTTTGCCTAAAGCTCTCACTGGAAGAAGCACAAGGGAAAGGGAATTGTTAACTGGCTGTGATATTACATCATGAAGATTCCATTGGTGGGGGTTGGTGAATCAGAAACCATTCTGATTTAATGTGTATAATCACTGTTAGATACTCATTTTGGAAGACCAATAATGTGCTTACATGAAATCACATCTACAGGCTGGAACTGAACTGACATGAGCTGAAATGAAATGTGCTAACGGAGCTAATATGAGCCAAATGAGCTAAAATAAGAGGGAATCAAGCGAGATATGACCTTTGATTACCAGAAGGAGTGACCTACCAGTCATCCTCTTCACTGCATCTTGAAGCCAACATGACTGCTTGTTTCTTTCTATAGGGACATCAGAAGTTAGTATGTTTTCTAAAATTGGCAGATAAAAAAAATAAAAAAATAGATTGGGCAGACATGGAGGCATATTTGTTAGGAGGCCTTGTGGTAACATTTTAACGACAATGGTAATTTCATGCATGTTCAGATGTGCCCAAAGGAGTAATGCCTTGAATACTTGAAAGTGGGTTGACAACTACCGAAACCCATAAGATAGTTCTTCAATTCTTCAATGGCATACTAATATGACTTGCTGAATTTTAATCCTTTCAGTTGCCACAAAGTTAGTGTATCAATAACGTGAATTATTAATTGATGACTAAGGAAAAGATAGAGTGCTACTCACCATAAAGATGACACACTGAGTTGCAGACAGGCACAACGAAAAGACGAAAAGACACTTACACATTAGCTTCCGGCCAAAGCCTTCTCCAGAAAAGGAAAAACACACAGACACACACACACACACACACACACACACACACACACAAATTCATTCAGGCAAGCAAGCACACTTCACACACACACACACATGACCACCATCTCCAGCAGATTGGACTGGAATGCTGCTGTCACATAGAACAGAGGCAGCAGTCTGGAGGAGGCAGGGAAGGAGAAGGGATAGCAGGGTATGAGTGAAGTGAGAGAAGAATGCTGTCTGGTGGAGCAAACCAATACAAAAAACTGTGAATGATTGCAGCAAGCTAGTATATGAGATGGCTGCTTTCATAGGTGACCTGGCTTCTGTAGGAGTAGGATAAGCCTGTGACATGATGGGAACAGGAAATGCTGGGTGGGTGTATTGGGCAGGTCTTGCACCTTGGTCTTCCACAGGGATGCGGTCCCTGTGGCAAAGTGTTGGAATTTGGAGTGGCATAGGGATGGACTAGGTTGTTGTAGAGGTTGGGTGAATGATGGAACATCACTTTAGGAGGGATGGCAAGGATTTTGGGAAGGATATCCCTCATTTCTGTGCATGATGCTTGGTAATCAAGGCCATGACAAAGGATGTGATGAAGGGACATTCTTTTGTAGGCTGTGGTTCTTGGGTTGGTAGGAAGAATATATGTTTATGGGGAAATGACATGGGAGATCTGTTTGTGGTCTAGGTCTGGGGGATGTTGCCTGTCTGAAGGGCTGAGTGAGACCGTCAGCATACTGGGCAAGGGAGTTCCTGTCACTGCATGTATGCCATCCCCAGATGGCTGGGCTGTGTATGAGGGATTTTTTGGTGTGGAAGGGATGACAGCTGTTGAAATGCTGGTACTGCTGGTGTTTGGTGGGTTTAACGTGAACAGAGGTGTGGATAGAGCCATAAGAGAGGAGTAGGTCAATGTCCAGGATGGCAGCATGCTGTGTTGAAGTGCACCAAGTGAAGCAAGTGAGAGAGGTGTTGAGATTGTGAAAGAATGAGGATAGGGTGTCTTGCCCCTGAATCCAGATCATGAAGGTATCATAATTGAACCTGAACCAAACAAGGGGTTTGGCGTTTTGGAGGCTAGGAAAGTCTCCTCTAGATGGTCTGTAAACAGGTTGGCACAGAAGGGTGCCATGCAGATACTAATGTGTGTCTTTTCATTGTGCTTGTCTGTAACTCAACATGTTGCCTTTATGGTGAGTAACAATCTGTCTTTTCATTAATTATTGATACTTGAACCTGGAATTTACATTCAATGAATTATTAGTTAAACAGTTAATCACAATTATTTAATTGGATAGATAAAAAATCTACTCACCAAACGGTGGTGGAACACACACATAAAAGACTGTTGTGATTGGCAAGCTTTCGGAGCCAGTGGCTCCTTCTTTGGGTAGAAGGGTTGAAGGTGAAGGAAGAAGGGTGAAGGAAAAGGTCTGGAGAGACTAACTGTAAGAGATGAGAAGGAAAGGGTGCAACCAATGCTGTACTCTGGAGTTTGATGACATTGCCCAGAAGGCAACAAGGTGCCCATATCTATGAACAAGTCTTCTAGTTCTCTGAAGTTAAGCTAGTTGACACCCATACCCCAAATGAGGACTGGAACTTTCCTCTGAAGTACACCGGGCTTGTGGTGATGGTTAGTGTTTGTCCGGCTGTGGGAGGCAAAGTGCTATCTTTGATTGTCTACCATGAAGCAATTTACCCATCCCTTTTCTGTTGATGGGTGTGGTATGGTACATACTTAAAATGTTTGTCAATGCTGTCCACTCAGTTCTTCTCCTGAATGGTCTGGGCTGGGTATATCTTGAATGTCCATGTCAGATGGTCTCCTGTACCATTGGAAGAGTGATGAAATGGAATGCATGGAAGGTGCTATATGCCACTGAGGGTAGAGATATTTGAAAAGGTTTGGTACTGGAAGTAGAGTCCATCTTCTGAAATGATGACTTTAAAGAGGCCTTCGATTGCAAATACTTAAGCTAATTTCCAGGTGGTGACTTCTGCTGAGGTGGAGCACATTGTACCATTTAGTAGAAGTTGAATAGGCATCCATAACTACCTTCCACATATGTCGCGGATATGGAACCCACAAACTCATTGTGGAGGTAGCCCCAGGGCCATTGTGATGGTGGGCAGATTGGAATTACTGACGTGGCGTTGGCTGTGATGTGGTACACACCTGGCTGTTTGCGACCATCTCAATGATGTTGTGATTTGTAAGATGCCAGTATACATCCTGTCATGTAATGTGGATAGTGGAGGCTTGCTAAGAAAGATTAATAAAGCTGTGTATGAACTTATTTTATTAATTAAAATAACTGGCTTTCTTTACAACAGCTGACTTTTCACATGCAACTAAAGCAATACAAATAATAGTACTACTGCAAAGAAGACAAAGATAAACAGCTGTGCCCATATAAATAAACTCTATGCACTAGTGGTCAGAATGTGAGTATAAACAGAACAAGAACCACAAACACACACAAATGCAATTATGCAAAACCTTTCCAACACTCCCACTATTTAAGTGATTGCATTTAGCAATTAACAACATTGAGCTTTGAGCACAAATATTCAGATTTTTCTTTGGTTAATGCTTTTGTCAACAAATCAGCAAGTTGTTCTTTGGTACACACACAAACAACTTCTATCTCTTTACACTGCACTTTTTCACATAAAAAATGATAGCATACATCTATATGTTTGGTGTATTTTTGATGTTCAGGATTTTTTGACAACTTGATTGCACTCTGGTTGTCGATTTGTAATGTGGTTGGTCCTATACACTTGATTCCCAGACCACCTCGTAATTTTCTCAGCCAAATTACATTTTTAGCAGTAGTAGGAGCAGCTACATATTCGGATTCACTTGTACAGCAACAACGTTTTGGCTCTGAGAAGTCCAGGTCCAGGACCACCAGCCAAAAGAAAAACAAATGCTGTTGTTGACTTTTGCAATGTAAGATCATCTGTGTAGTCAGCATCAGAAAGACCAACCAGTTTCATTTTGCTCCTGCTTTTTGAGTACTCTATATTGTAATCTGGTTTCTCAATTAAGTACCTGTAAATTCCTTTCACTGCTTGCCAATATGATTGCATTTACCAATTAACAACATTAAACTTTGAGTGCAAATATTCAAATTTTTCTTTGGTTAATGTTTTGGTCAACAAATCAGCAACTTGTTTCTTGGTATACACATAAACAACTTCTATCTCTTTACACTGCACATTTTCACGTATGGCTGTTCAAAAATCTGCTCACACTGTTCACTGCAAATGAAATATCTGGTCGAGAGATAACTGACAAAAACATAAGAGATCCAACCGCTTCATGATATGGTACTTTTTCACCACTGAACTCGTCATCATTAGGTAACAGACTCACATGGGGATAAGCAGGAACACTTGAACCTTTTGCTTCAGACATTCCAAATTTCTCAGTTATCCTCCTCGTATACTGGTGCTTACATATTAACATTTTATTTCCCACACAATCTCACTCAGTTTCGCCTCCAACAAAGCAATGACCTTAACCGACAGTGATTTGAAAGACTTCTTTTAGTGATGTGGCAGCTTTATGAATTGCTTCTATTGACTTTGATGTAGTAAAACTATCATCTAAAAATAATGCTAACAAGATAACATCACCACTGATTACACCACTGAATAAACATGGATCAGTGCCAGTTGCTTGAAAACTATAATGTGAAAGAAAGTCTGTAAATTTCTTGTTATAACACCGAGGAGCTTGCTTAGGTCCATACAGTGATTTCTGAAGTTTGCAAACTACAGGTTTCTCGGTTTTAACCACCACTCCCTCAGGTATATCCGTGTAAGCTTTTTCAAGAAGGCTCCCATACAGAAGTGGTGTGTGAACATCGAACTGTACCATTTCTAGATCATTATATTGTCGCTAGGCAATGAAAACCTTGTAACTCAAATTGGTCAAATTTTACAGGAGAAACAAAAAACTAATTATAGAAATCACATGGAGACGTGATTAGTCAAATGTAGTGGTTTCTGCTACACAATATGGATCCGGCCATTGGTATATAAGACTTTATTATGCACTTCAAATTGTCTGCTGGTTTTTGGAGTTACGAGGTTTTCACAGTTATTTTTTTGGTAGTGAAGAGATAAGAGGCATGTAACAAGTGCATGGTTAAGAATTGAAATGAGTGAATGTTTAATTTGTTTTAAAAAAATACATACTTAAACTGTGCATTATTTGTGTATTATGAAACATCTGTAAGGATACATTGTTACAGATATGAAGTGAAATGAATAATTTCACATTGATCAAAATATTGGAATCTGGATGTTAGTAAATTACAGTGTTTAAAAAACATAGAAACAATGTTGTTAGCTTTAATTAAACTTTTATTACTGTAAACATTTGTGCAGTTTATTAATATTTATTATTGTTACTATTACTGCTACTATCACAATCACAGTCATAGGTGGCTGTAAACAAGTTTATTTTTGGCTGCATTTTTTTAGGCACGGACATGTTCTCTCATTACAAATGTGAGGCAGTTTGTCATAAAATGAATGCACATCTTTAGGAAGGACCTGCTTTAGTTGTTGCAAATGCATAAACTTTTCTGCTCTGATCTTTAGTGGTGAACTGTAGAGAGTGGGCACTGTAAATGAGCTGGGTATGTTTGACATTCTTCTTGGAAGTGGTTCCCATGCATCGCTGAATTTCAGTTTATATTCCATTTTTCCGGAGGGATCATACTTGAGACACCAGATATCAGTCACTGTTGGATCCCAAATTTTGGATCCTGTCAGAATAGATGAATACAACGAGACTTTATCATAGGACTTGAAAAACATGTGGTCCAAATAACTGACAACATAAGGTCTTGGACTTTGTCTTGCGGTAGTACAAACTTCTACATAGCCATCAGGAGTATAAATGTGTCTGTTTTTTAACTTCCTTTCTGTGGTGGAGTGCATAGAATCACACACCATTTGAGTGTGACATTTCTTCAGAAATTTTGCACTATTGTAATGCCTTTCTGATTGGTGAGATGAGCCAGTGCATTACTCATGACTGAGTTTCGATTCTGTTGCGTGCATCCGTCGCTATAGAAAGTAGCTTCTGAATCATTTTGGACGTATGTTTCTATAAAATGCACGAGTATACTGGCAAATTCCGAAGCTGTTAGTCCACCTTCACTCTCGTGCCAAAGGTAACAATAACCATCTTTACTTTTTAAATCGTAGATGGTAAAATTGTGGGCCTTTAGTTTGATTTTATAGTACAGTGCAGATGCTTTTAGTCTGGGAGAAAGCAGAAGTGCTTGAAGGTCCATAGTAAACACTCTAGCTGTTCCTAATTTAACACTGTTTTTTGCTTCCCTTGCCTCAGTTTTTCGGGCCATATGCAAAGAGTATTCATTGTCTGGGAGACTGCAGACTGCCTGTCTGGTGAGAACAACAAAGATTGCACTGGTCCTTTTTAGGCGAAAATAGGTTAAGATTATTTTCATCAAATACCTCACAGAACTGTTTGTAAGCAGCTGGGAATTGTTCTCTTTTCTTGCAAAATTCTATATATGCCATATGTAGTTCTGAGTAACTCTGCCAGTTAGGTTCCAAGTAGAGTTTTGTGGAAGAACGATGGCAGTAATGCGATTTCAGATTCGGCAACTCTGCAAAAAAATCTGATGCTGATTGTCGTCCACCGGAAACTTTCGTTGGTCTCTCCTGCACTTGAGGCCCTTCTGGAAGCGTTCTTCCTGGTGCAGTAGATGCCCATGTTCTGACACTCTATTCGCCTAAGCACAAAGTATCAGAAACATAGTCTTGCAGACAGTGTTTCTCTGTCCTTCTATTACAAAATTGTAATATAGTGTGTTAGAACGGTGAGATTTATTAGATTCTGAATTATTTCTGTGTCTTTTAACTGGAATGTAGTAGACATGGCGTCTAACAACAATTTTTCTTTCACCCCAAGACATATCCTGCCAGAAATGATTAAATATTAGCTGTCTCTGCTCTTCTGTAATATGCTTGCAATTCCTGTTCCTATTTAAGGAAGAATGTTTACAAGTACATCGTGGTTTCATTTCCCTCCTACTTCTGCTCATTGTTGGTCTCTTTTTGCCAAACTCATCCTTTTGCATTCTTAAATAATCCTGTCCCCTCATATGTTTTTCTTTCTGCAAACTTTGAAGTGATTGATTGCTTTTCCTTTTACGGCGCTGCTTAGTACTTTTTACTCCCACATCAACTTCGTCATCGCCATCTTCCGTGCTGTTGTTACTGCTATGGTCATTTTTGTTTTTATTTGGGTCATACACATCACTACTGCCACTGGAGATATCATCCTCACTGCTGTGTTCGAAAAGACTTTCAAACTCAGAAGTGGAATTCGCCTCTGTATTGGCTTCTTTTTCCGCATTATCTGTAGTGTAAACAATAATGTCATCAATAATATTTAAATAATTTTATCTCCTCAACTTTCAAACAAGGATCTTACTTGAAGTTACAACAATATAAACTACAGTTTACCTTCATTTTCTAGGTCTACTCTTTCTTTTGGTGCAGGACAAGGAGGAACCTGACTAGAATCTTTTTCCGGTGATTTTATACGATATGAACCGTTGTTGGCTTGAGTCACAAGGTGAAGAGTGAATTTACTCTTTTTATCCACAGCTGAAAACAAAGTAGTTATTGTAGAATGCATAGGATTCTGTTAAGTTCTAAAATTAAAACCTCGTATGTACTAAGTGCAGTCTGCTTTACGTGCAATGAAAAACTCGTAAATCAATATTGTATTTAACGAGGTCATTATTAATTCTGTATATTCAAATACGATACATAAATACCTAAAAATACTAACATGTACTTGTAGCAATAAAGCAGTGTTGGGTCAGTCAGTCAAAAAGGTTACTAACACATCAAAACACATTTTAATCTCGGAGCATGTGTTCACCCTGCACACTAACAATGGCGATTACCGGAGATGTGAGGTTTACAGCACAGACTACATATCGTTGGAGATGTGAGTTTTTCATTATTGCCGTACAACTCGAAGAAGGAAGGTTTCAACAGGCTATGTGGCATAACCGTCTACATTTGGTAATGGAGTTAGGTGGATTTCGTTGTCAGATGGAGTTACGAGGTTTTCATTGCCTAGCAACAATATGTGATAATTGCCAAGAAAACTCTGAGTGATTGATATTGTATTTAATATTGACCTCTCAACACACAGCCACCAAAGAGAAAAATTCCTTAATATTATTCAAGAATATAACCTGTGCACTAAAATAAACTCCCCTGCACACGTAACAAAGACTAGTGCTACACTTATTGACCAGATCTTTGTAAACACTGACATGCACACCTCAGAAAACTTTAATACCGGCTACAGTGACCACAATGCACAGCTACTTGCCGTATGCGGAAGTGTTGATTTGTCTAGGAATGGAAGTGTTATCTACAAGAGAAAATTCAGCATGCAAAATATTGAGCACTTCAAACATATGCTAAGTACCCACTCGTGAAATAAAATCTACAACAGTTACAACACAGATGAAAAGCTGGATAATTGCATGGAAATTTACAGACATTGTTTCGAAATTGCATTTCCAAAAAAGAAAATAATTTGTAAAGGCCCCGGCAAACCCAAAACTTGGATTACATCAGGGATCAAAGTATCATGTAGAAGAAAAAGAGAACTTTTTGCACTATCAAAAACAGATTTGCATCCCTGAATTTGCTCACTACTTCAAAAAATACAAGTTAACTCTGAGTCGTGTAATAAGGGAAGCAAAATTAAGGGAAAATGACAAACTTATTATGGAATCATCAAACAAAGCTAAGACAATGTGGAATACGGTACAGAAACTTACTGGAAAGGTGGAAATACGCAAAAATATTGTATTGTCACAGGCGGGCAGCAAGAGCACTGATCCAAAATTAATTGCTAACCACTTCAATACTTACTACACCAATATTGCTTGTGAGTTAGTGAAGGAACAAATGGGGAAAACATCAAACAAAATATTACAGGAAATTTCTGGAAATAGTGTAACAAATACATCCATGTTCCTCCGACCAATAAGTAGGGAAGAACTGTTAAACAGCATAAGGTCATTAAAAAATAAATATTCAGCTGGAGTCGACGATGTGCCAGACTATATTATAAAAGTATCAGCTGAACAGATACTCCCATCACTGCTAGATGTGTGCAATTCTTCGCTATCAAGTGGTATTTTCCCACAACAGTTAAAAATTGCAAAAGTTGTACCTCTTTACAAAAAGGGCGATCAGCAGCAGATGGTCAACTATAGGCCTGTGTCACTCCTATCAGGTTTTTCAAAAATCATTGAAAAACTAGTTCTGCTACAACTAACTGATTTCTTTAACAAAAAAATATGATTTCAGGATGTCAGCATGGCTTCAGGCCTCAGTGCAGTACTGAAACAGCCACTTTTAGCCTCATAAATCGTATTTTAAATTCAGTGGATGATCACACAAATGTTTCGGGGATTTTCCTGGATTTAACAAAAGCATTTGATCTAATAGACCATGAAATTCTCCTAAGAAAGTTAGAGTGGTATGGTGTAAGAGGCCTGCCACACGAGTGGCTGAAATCCTACCTAGAAAATCGCTGTCAGATAACAGAGGTAAAACACATGGGAAAAAACGAACTCCAAGCTTATCAATCAAAACCTTCCACATTAACCCGCGGTGTACCACAAGGCTCAATTTTAGGTCCCTTTCTCTTCTTAATTTTCATAAACGACTTCCCCCTACACGTTCAACTCTCCGAACCAGTGCTATTTGCAGATGACACAAGCATATTAATTGAAGGTGAAAATGAAATGGCTCTAAGTTTAAATGCTGAAGTCACAACTGAAAATGTCACAGAGTGGTTTATGAGGAATAAGTTACTGATAAACCCTCAAAAAACAGTCGCCTTACACTTCCATACACAACAAAATAAAAACCCATTAAAACCAAACATGTCCATGGAAAACCAAAGAATTAACAGTGTCACTGAAACAAAATTTCTTGGCATCTACTTACAAGACAATCTTAAATGGAATTCCCACATCACTTCATTAAATTCTAAACTATCGAAAATGACTTATGCGATGAGGATTATATAGAACAACACAAGTCCTGAAACAGCTAGAGCGGTGTATTACGCTTGCATACACTCCCTATTGAGATATGGCATCATATTCTGGGGAAATTCTCCTCGTAGCATAACCACATTCCGGAAACAAAAAATGATTGTGAGGATAATGAAAAATGCTAACAGCTGAAAATCGTGCAAACCATTCTTTAAAGAACTGGGTATTCTACCCCTACCATGTATCTATATACTAGAAGTTGTAATGTTCCTTAAAAAGAGCATGCTAAAAAATGGAAATGTATTTATTCAAAATGAATCTGTACATGAACACTATATGAGGGCAAATAGTGACATACACAGACATCATTGTTATACCACACTGTGCAAGAAAGGTGTGTATCACTCAGGTTCACATTTGTTTAATAAGCTGCCAAGTAACCTAAAGGCCATAAACAAAATCCATAGCTTTAAAAAATCTGTAACTTCATATCTCTCGGAAAACTTTTTTTACTCAGTAACACAGTATCTTGAAAAATAAGTTAATTTCGCTTGTAGCAATATAAAAATGTAATATAACAATATAGCAATATAAAAATGTAACAATTTATAAATGTAATGTATACAATCAGTGTAACAGTACATTAATGTAATGTCATTTTGTCCAACATCTAAGGTATGGGACGTAAATAAATAAATAAATGTCCTGTTTGAAACCTCTTGCGCACAGCCGTGCTTTGTACCGAGTAATCTTACCATCTGTGTCAAATAAAACCTTGAACACCCATTTTGAGACATTAACTCTCTGGCTATTAGTTCCTGGAAGTATCTTCCAGGTTTTGTTGTCTTCATGAGCTTCCAGTTCTTCTTCAATCGCTTTTTTCCAGTGTTTTGAGTCAGTACCAGAAATTGCTTCTTTGAAGCTGTAAGGATGTTTATACTATGTAAAATCAGCTTCATATCTTGCTGGCTTGCAGATGATGGAACAGTCTTGTAGCTGCATCAACAGCACTTTGGTAGGTTGCTCTTCAGTTTCCAGTTTAGCCTTATTTACATAATTTTGTGAAATTTCCATCTCTTCCTGTGCTTGCGCTGGTTCACCAGTAACATGCTTGTGCCAATCCATGATACATTTTTCTTTGTCAGTCTTGAAGTTTAAGTATGTGTCATCAACTTATTGCTGTACAGATGCTGAGCTGTTGCTAACCTCATTGAATGTGACATCCCTCGATACAAACACTTTGTGACTCGCGAGATCGTAAAGTTGGTAATTTGTTGATTCACATTGATAACCAACAAGTACAACTATCCTGGATTTGGCATCAAACTTTCTGTGAAATTGTTTTGATGCATGAGCGAAGCCATCTGACTCAATCACTCAAAGATGTCCAACATATGGTTTTTGTGCATTCCACAACTCATATGGAGTTTGCTCCAAATTGCGTTCTGTTGTAACTCTGTTTAATATGCATACAGAGTGTTAACAGCCTCTGCCCATAAAAACTTTGGAAAGTTTTTGACTTCCAACATCGCGCGTGCACTTTCAAAAATTGTGCGATTGTCCCTCTCAGGACGACCATTCTGTTGTGGTGTATATGGAGCAGTTGTTCCTAACAGAATTCCATGTTTCCTTGGAAACTGTTTCATACCACAATTAATGTATTCAGTGCCATTGTCCACACGTAATGTTTTGACATTCTGACCAAACTTCTGAGGCCCCGGGAGTAGACAACATTCCATTAGAATTACTGACAGCCTTGGGAGAGCCAGTCCTGACAAAACTCTGCCACTTGGTGAGGAAGATGTATGAGACAGGCAAAATGCCCTCAGACTTCAAGAAGAATATAATAATTCCAATCCCGAAGAAAGCAGGTGTTGGCAGATGTGAAAATTACTGAACTATCAGTTTAATAAGGCACAGCTGCAAAATACTAACGCAAATTCTTTACAGACGAATGGAAAAACTGGTAGAAGCCGACCTCGGTGAAGATCAGTTTGGATTTCCTACCAAATTCTAGTCCCCCATCACAATTAAATTTTTGTCTCACTCAACTGTCTGAATAATTTCATTTATCTCATCATACATTTTGTCAATATCTTCATCATCTGTGGAACTAGTTGGCATATAAACTTGTTCTACTTTGGTGGGTGTGGGCATCATGTCTATCTTGGCTATAGTAATGCATTCACTATGCTCTTCATAGTAGCTTACCCACATCCTATTTTTTTATTCATTATTAAACCCACTCCTGCATTACCCCTATTTGAGGTTGTATTTATAACCCTGTATTCACGTGACCAGAAGTCCTGTTCCTCCTGCCACTGAACTTCACTAATTCCCACTATATCTAACTTCAACCACTCCATGTACAGGCCACAAGTGGCCCATCAGCTTCAGCTGCCAGAGACTTTGGTCATGTGTGTGTGAGCTGCATTTGTGTGAGTATGTGTGTGTTTGATGTGTTTTTTTTTCAACAAAGGCTTTGTTGTCTGAAAGCTCACCTTGTAACAGTCTTTTTGTTGCGCCTATCTGCGACTCAGCCTACAGTCACATGCACAGTCTGGCTTCAGCTGCCAGAGACTTTGGTCATGTGTGTGTGGGCTGCGTTTGTGTGTGTGTGTGTGTGTGTGTGTGTGTGTGTGTGTGGTTTTTTTTCCCAACAAAGATCTTGTTGTCTGAAAGCTCATTTTGTGACAGTCTTTTTGTTGTGATAATCTGCAACTCAGCATCTCTTCTACATGGTTAGTAGCAACTGTTGTTGTTGTTGTGGTCTTCAGTCCAGAGACTGGTTTGATGCAGCTCTCCATGCTACTCTATCCTGTGCAACATCTCCCAGTGCCTGCTGTAACCTACATCCTTCTGAATCTGTTTAGTGTATTCATCTCTTGGTCTCCCTCTATGATTTTTACCCTCCACGCTTCCCTCCAATACTAACAAACCATGCTTGTAGCTGGCCATCAGCTCATCCTGGCCTGCAACTTCCTTGGGAATAACTACCATTTACATGCTGTTGGATGTCCCTAAGTTGGTGAGTGTGTGACGGACTGTGAAAGCCCTTCTGTCATCTCACACACTGGCTTACCTCATCCGAGCCAACTCTTACATTCCATATCTTAAAACTTTAATATGACTGCTTACTCACCAGCACATGGGTTTTGTTACATAGTACAGAGAGCTTATGCTGAAGGACTGCTCACAAAGAACTAACTAAGAAGAACAAGCCCTCAAATAGCTGACAAATTTAAATACTATCAGTGGTATTTTAATTTTAATTTAATTTCCATCTTATTTTTGAACTTTCTAAAGTGATCATGGGTTACTGATTTTGATTCCTGACCAGGCCAAAGATTTCATTCACTCTAGGCTTGGCCGTTTGTGTTATCCTAATCATTTCATCTCATCTTCATCCCAAAAGATACACAATTCGCTTAAGTAGCATCAATAGAAAGACTTGTACCTTGTAGCTGACAACCTCAGATAGAGTCTTTCGGCCTGTAATACCATATGATCATTTCGTTTTGTAGACCTGCCCATTCTATTTTTACTTTATAATTTTGACTTGTTTTTCTTCAAATAAAGTGCTACTGACAAAACTAATTTTATGCTTAAATCAAACAATGGCAAGATTAGGCTGTAATGATGACACATTGAGTTGGAGATAGGCACAACGTAAAGACTATTACACATTGAGCTTTTGCCAAAGTGTTCTGTGAAAACAAGCCATGTCATACACCACCTCTGCTGCAACCACTGCACAGCTTTTTGTATTGGTACGACTACCAATCAGCTGTCCACCAAGATGAATGGCCACTGCCAAACGGTAGCCAAAAGCAAAGTGGACCATCCTGTGGTGCTACATGCAGCTGAACATAACATGTATGATTTTAATGGCTGCTTCACAACCCAAGCCATCTGGATCCTCCTCTACACCACCAGCTTCTCTGATCTACGCAGATAGGAACAGATTCTCTACTCTTGACTTCAATCCTAGGTAACCTACTGTCCCCACACCCTTCACCCAACAGTTTCCACCCCCTCTGTCCTACCACCTCCTGCCAGTTCGCATCCCCTCACTCTCATGCTGCTGTCTGCCAATGCATCCACTGGTATTTTCTTCTTCTCTGCTCCACTCCTTTTCCGCTCTCCCCTGCCCCCCTCACTCACACAAACTCTCTTGATGCTGTGACTGGCAGCCTTATTTTGCCGCCATCTAATCCGTGCATGCTCTGGCAGACAGGACTGACTTCTTTCCCCCACAAGTACCCTGCTAGCCCTCTTCATTTCCTGCCCTATCCCAGATTGCTGCTTTCTGCTTTTATTCAACCTAACCATTGTATTCGGGCTGGAGCAGCCGGACATAGCAGTCTTGCATGTGTGAGGTGTGCTTGCTTTAGTGTATTTTTTTTAATTTTTAAAATTTTTTTTATGAAGGCTTCTGCTGAATAATAATCTTTTCATTGTGCCTGTTTGCAACTCAAGGTGTCATCTTAACGTGAGTAGCAATCTACCCTTATAATATTCTTACATTTAAGGTTAGATTCAGGGGTTACATAATTAAATACTGAATAGAAAAACTTTGATCCAACCTTCAAAACAAAGTTTTCAGAGATACATAATGTGCATACTCCTAATTAAGTGTACAAAAGAAAAACCAAATCTTAATTGCATTTATCTTGTATTTTTCTTTACTGTTCTGAAAGAAATAATAGGGTGGTGAACTTTATTTATGAAATACTACACTACTGCCCATTAAAATTGCTACACCACGAAGATGATGTCCTACAGACGCGAAATTAAACTGACAGGAAGAAGCTGCTGTGATATGCAAATGATTAGCTTTTCAGAGCATTCACACAAGGTTGGCGCCGGTGGCGACACCTACAATGTGCTGACATGAGGAAAGTTTCCAACTGATTTCTCATACACAAACAGCAGTTAACTGGCGTTGCCTGGTGAAACGTTATTGTGATGCCTTGTGTAAGGAGGAGAAATGCGTGCCATCACGTTTCCGACTTTGATAAAGGTGGGATTGTAGCCTATCGCGATTGCGGTTTAACGTATCGGTGGGTTCAGGAGGGTAATATGGAATGCCGTGCTGGATCCCAATGGCCTCATATCACTAGCAGTCGAGATGACATGCATCTTATCCTCATGGCTGTAACGGATCGTGCAGCCACGTCTCGATCCCTGAGTCAACAGATGGGGACATTTGCAAGACAACAACCATCTGCATGAACAGTTGGATGACCTTTGCAGCAGCATGGGCTATCAGCTCGGAGACCATGGCTGCGGTTACCCTTGACACTGCATCACAGACAGGAGTGCCTGCGATGGTGTACTCAACGCTGAACCTGGGTGCACGAAATGCAAAATGTCATTTTTTGGATGAATCCAGGTTCTGTTTCCACTATCATGATGGTCGCATCCGTGTTTGGTGACATCGCGGTGAACGCTCATTGGAAGCGTGTATTTGTCATCGCCATATGGGCGTATCACCCGGCGTGATGGTATGGGGTGACATTGATCACCTCTTGTTCGCATTGACGGCACTTTGAACAGTGGACGTTACATTTCAGATGTGTTACGACCCGTGGCTCTACCCTTTATTCGATCCCCGCAAAACCCTACATTTCAGCAGGATAATGCATGACCGCTTGTTGCAGGTCCTGTATGGGCCTTTCTGGATACAGCAAATGTTCGACTGCTATCCTGGCCAGCACATTCTCCAGATCTCTCACCAAATGGAAACATCTGGTCAATGGTGGCCGAGCAACTGGCTCATCACAATACGCCAGTCACTACTCGTGATGAACTGTGCTATCATGTTGAAGCTGCACGGGCAGCTGTACCTGTACACGCCATCCAAGCTCTGTTTGACTCAATGCCCAGACGTATCAAGGCCGTTATTACTGCCAGAGGTGGTTGTCCTGTGTACTGATGTCTCAGGATCTACGCACGCAAATTGCGTGAAAATGTAATCACATGTCAGTTCTAGTCTAATATATTTGTCCAATGAATACCCATTTATCATCTGCATTTCTTCTTGGTGTAGCAGTTTTAATGGCCAGTAGTGTATGTTGACATATTGTGCAAATGCATGATGGATAAAAATGCTGACATTATAGTTGTTGATATGTTAAAGTAATGCTGATACTGTATAAGTCTAAATGTATTGCATAAACCATTAGTAAAAACGTATCATGAACTACTGTAACTGAAAACTGTATCAAATAGTACCAAAAAAGTTACGTATCTGTCTCTTCATTTTGACAATTTGAATATTTCCTGACATGTTACACTGTGGACTATGTATACTTTGCTCTGTGTGTTATCATATTTTAACAGTTTGTGTATTGTATTCTCTTAGCACCAGCCCAGCATTTACTAAATGAGTGTGGGAACCTGCCTAAAAACAACTCTCAGGCTGTCTTGTGCACCAGTCCACAGCTGTTAATTTGTCATTCTTATTCAGTCAGGATCTCACATCCTTGTCTCGCAAGCTAGCATACAGTGTATTACACTATATGATCAATATAATGGAAGGAAACATTCCACGTGGGAAAAATTATATATAAAAACAAAGATGAGGTGACTTACCGAACAAAAGCGCTGGCAGGTCGATAGACACACAAACAAACACAAACATACACACAAAATTCAAGCTTTCGCAACAAACTGTTGCCTCATCAGGAAAGAGGGAAGGAGAGGGGAAGACGAAAGGAAGTGGGTTTTAAGGGAGAGGGTAAGGAGTCATTCCAATCCCGGGAGCGGAAAGACTTACCTTAGGGGGAAAAAAGGACAGGTATACACTCGCACACACGCACATATCCATCCACACACTATATGATCAGGTTCATGTTGAAATATTAGTAGCACTGTGTTTATGCTCCTTCGTTTACGTGTCTCAACAGTGTATTTATTTCTCATAGTTCTGTCAAATCCAGGAAATTCTTCAGGTTTCTTCAGTGACCTGTTCATTATTCACTTCTTTTCTCTGTTAATACTGGCATATCACAGTGAAATATTTACATTTGCAGCAAAAAAGATCTTTTTCTGAAATTACCTTCTTCTGAAACAGAACACCCCCCCCCCCACACACACACACACTTACATAAGTATCACACACACACAAACAAATCTATTTTCTCTGGCCACTGGGGCCTGACACTGCAGCCTGACTGGGCCCCAGCAGCTGTAGACAGTAGCCATGTGTGTGTGAGGTGTGAGTTGTACTTGGGTGAAAGTATGTGTGTGTGTGTGTGTGTGTGTGTGTGTGTGTGTGTGTGTGTGTGTTTTCTATCTGCTTGCTGGTACCTCTGGAAAAGCTATAGTTCTCATACTGATTTATTACACTTGCATTATAATGAAATCACAGGATTTTTATGTCATTTTTAGTTTTGTAATAAAATGTTTCTTTTTGTGTTTGGAAGAACTGTGCATCAAAGGTTCTGGCCATTGCATGGGCACCAAACAACAGTAAATTTGCTTGTTGTATGTCAGATCGCCTCATCCATATATTTGATGAGAAGGGTGTGAAACGTGACAGATTTTCAACAAAACCAGTTGACTCAAAGGTAAGATTGAAATATGAAACTGTGTCATAGAATGAAATAATTGTTATTAATAAATTTTCATCAAATTATTCTTAATTTCAGTATGGGAAAAAAAGCTATGTTGTAAAAGGCATAGCATTTTCTCCTGATTCCTTGAAGATTGCTGTTGGTCAAACTGATAACATAATTTTTGTTTACAAGATTGGCAAAGACTGGTGAGTATGTCATTAAACATCTATCCAGTGTTAAATGCATTGAAATGCCCTACTAAGTACACAGTCAAGCTAAATGATGAAAGTAGTAGGAAGTAGTACACCTGGATCAGGATATCAAAGTGATCGACAGCAAAGTGCAGTTGAATGTGAAAGGGGGTGATGCTGGTTTGCTGCTGTGTGCGCTTACAGTGTGGCAGTAGCAGTAACAGCTGTGTCGGTCCATACTGACATTCTCCTCACTCCTCATGCTTCCTGTTAAAGTCCAGTATAGAGTTCACTTTGAGAATTGTCACCTAATGATTGAACTCCTCTGCATAAAATCATGTGTATTTCCTATTATTTGTATATCTCAACAAAAGCAAAAGGACATGAACTGTCTTTTACAATGATCAGTATGATTTATGTATTACTGGCTTATTCATTATGGAAGAAATGGATCTGAATCCTTCATGTGAATACAATAACTAACAGCATTAAAATAATACAAACTGTAGTGTGCATGTAGTACATCTTACTTGTCTGCAGATAGGTGTTTGTTAACGACAAGATGAGATGTCTTGTGGAAATATGAATCACACAGTGTCTTCAAATGGTTAACAACGTCTCTTGAAAATCAAGAATGTCATGCAGCAATATCGCTTCTCTGCCTGAAATGGGGGACTCTGACAACTGTTAACAAACTTGCTGTAACTGAATAATTCTGCCTCGTAAAGAGTAACACACTGTTTGTTTACCATTGGATGTTCTTTTCTTTTGAAATATCTGTAAATATGGCAATGAACAGCATCGCGTTGGAAAAAATCCAAGTTTGTTACTTGTTCTGTCTTCTTCTTACCAGGTGACCATAGCTTAGATGAACCAGCCCGTTCCTGTCCTGAACAGTAATTTCCCATACAAACTTTCACGACAATGTTTTTATAAATCTTCAAAATGTCTGCTGTTCTTTCTGTCTCCCTTAGGAGCAGTAGATTTACATCACAGTCTCTTGTCTTGAAATACGAGGGCGGTTCAGAAAGTAACCTCCGATTGGTCACAGTGCGGGTTGTGGGGGGAGTAGCGACGCCATCTGTGCGTTCACGCACTCAACAGGTCAGTCAGCATCAAGCCGTGGTCGAGTGAACGTCGTACCTGCGCTAGTTTAGTTTTTGTGGCAGTTTGAAATGTGTGCTGCAATAGAAAATCCCGCCAAATGTGAAGTGCGTGCTGTCATAAGGTTTTTTACAGCCAAAGGATATTCTGCAGCAGCTATTCATCGTGAGCTTTGTGCCGTGTACGGACCAAGAGTTATGAGTGAAGGAGTTGTCCGTGAATGGGTACGCTTATTTAAAAGTGGACGAGAAAACATTCATGATGAAGAGAGGAGTGGTAGACCATCATTGGTGACTGACGAACTCGTTCAGACAGTTGATGCAAAAGTTCGTGAAAATCGACGTTTCTCAATGTCGGAGTTGTCTACTGGTTTTCCACAGATTTCTAAGACTCTCTTGTACGAGATAGTGACAGCAAGATTGGGTTACCGTAAGTTCTGTGCACGATGGGTGCCCAAAATTCTTACCGACCACCACAAAACTCAAAGAATGGCCTCTGCATTAGACTTTCTGTCACGTTATGAGGACGAAGGAGAACCATTGTTAAACAGAATCGTTACCGGTGACGAAACCTGGATTAAGTACGTGAACCCTGAGACAAAAGAACAATCAAAGATGTGGGCACATTCAAATTCGCCTACCAAACCAAGAAAAGCCTCGCAAGATTTTTCTGCCAGAAAACTGATGGCAATGGTGTTTTGGGATGCCAAAGGGGTGTTGTTGGTTGAATTCATGGAACGTGGTACGACCATTAATCAAGACGTGTACTGTGAAACAATAAAAAAGTTACGACGGGCTATACAGAACAAACGCTGTGGTATGCTGACTTCCGGTATCGTTTTTTTGCACGATAACGCCCGTCCTCACTCTGCTCGCAGAACAACGGCCCTTCTTGAGTCCTTCAAGTGGGACGTTATCAACCATCCACCTTACAGCCCAGACCTGGCGCCAAGTGATTATCACCTCTTCATGCATTTGAAGAAATGGCTCGGGTCACAGCGGTTTGATGACGACGAAGAGCTCAAAGATGCGGTCACAGGCTGGCTCCAGGCACAAGCGGGTGATTTTTATGCAGAAGGAATTTCAAAGCTTGTGAAGAGATACGATAAGTGCCTCAATCGCTATGGAAACTATGTAGAAAAATAGTGCAAAGATGTAGTTGTAAGATGTATATATTAAAATATTTTTATTTAACTTGGTGTATTTTTTTAAATCAACCGGAGGTTACTTTCTGAACGGCCCTCGTATTCCCACACCACACTCTCACATGCCTGACCATGCAAAACATGAGGTGAGCAGAATGCCAAATATTCTGTTTAGTGACCACACTTGTCTGAACACTTCCACCACAAACTTCAAACATTCTCCAGCTGGTAGCACAAAAGAAACTCGCTGTACAGAGTAGGGGAGGGGGGAGAAGTAGAAGGGGAAAAAAAGAAAAAAAGGGATCACAGCTGTTACATTACTGGCTGCACATGCAGTAGCAAAGTGATTGATAATTGTGAATGGAACAGAATGCGTGTGACAAAACACATTCTCTGGCTGGTTGTTCCTAAGTTAGTGTTCTTGTAAACAGCATGACATAAATCATTTTGTTATTCTGATCTAGTTGTAGACACAGTAATTGTATGTTTCTACCTTCTGGATGCAAAAAGAAAAGAAAAAAAAATGTTGCTGTTCAGCATGTAGCCGTATTTACATATGAATGCGTAATGTGAACAAAATCTGGGATGGAGGAAAAAATAAACAAGAAGGTTATTTTTAATGTCAATCAAGGATTCTATGATGCTCTACAACTGAACAACTCATTACTGAAATGCAATTTATTGGAGCCAAACATTTATTGCACTGGTAACTACAGTAGATCACATATTTATGAAACTGTACTGCAGTTATCACTTACAGTAACTTGCAAAATCTATAGTCTTTTGCCATAAAGAACTGAACTTTCTTGATGATGTAATATTGTGCCAGCATCGCATGAACATCACATCAGTTGGTATGGCAACTACGTGCTGCTCTACGTAGTATAATGTCAGTTCAAGGGCTTCTGCAGCGTCAGAACATGACACAATATCTTCATCTTCATTGTTGTCATCAGGTTGATTCTGGACTAGGGTTGTTGATAAACTATCAGTATTTTTTCTGGACTAGGGTTGTTGATAAAATATCAATATTTTTTTCCGAAGATATCGATATATACCGGCTTCATATTTTCCACGATATATCAATATTGAAATGGCAATATCAAGTCCTGATATTTTCATTTTACATTATATTTTTATCACAATTTTCATTAAATATTTGAAACTGTTCTTTTGAAATTAACATAATTGTACTTTCAGTGCGTGAAGGAATCTTACTAGTTTTTGAGCTTTCATCATGTGCAGTCTTTATCTTTGACAGTGTGAATCAAGTGCTGTTGGCACAAAGAAGTCTTATTGCATTGGAGGGGGAGTGGGGGTGACTAGAATAACAAGATTTCTGATGGAGTACTCTTCAATTGCTGAAAATGATGAACAAAAACCTAATAATTGGCCATTGCAGTGGATGGAGACGTCTGAGGGGAAATGCTGATGGAATTGTCACTCGGCACTACAAACAGAAACTGCAATGTTTGACTTCATCACACAGTTTTGGCACTGTAACTGCTAGGTCGCTGGCATTTGGAGGAATGAAAAAAACGGGAAGTTGACATGAAGTGTTCCAGACAAATGCAGTATGTGACAAAATCGAACAACAGACCCATGGACACCTTTTATTGTGTCACTTACATGCTGTTACCATCATTAGCAAAGTGGTCATTGGCAATCTTGAACATGCATCACTTTCCTTGCATTTTTGGCTCTAAGGGGGATACACAGGCTGCTAGCTTATTGATGTGCAGATATTTAATAATAAATCAATATTTAGCAAAGTAACTTAACTGGATGGATAAAAAATCTACTCACCTAGTGGCAACAGAACACACACACAAATGAAAGTCATAATTAGGCAAGCTTTCAGAGCCAGTGGCTTCTTTATCAGGCAGAAGGGTTGAAAGGGAAGGAAGATGGATGAAGGCAAAGGACTTGAGAGGTGTAGGTAAAGGGGTAGATTTTAGGAAAGTCACCCAGAACACCGGGTCAGGGAAGACTTACCGGAAGGAATGAGAAGGAAAAACTGATCGTTGGGGACTACATCAGATGAGATTTGAAAACCTGAGAGCTTCAAGGTGTAAGAGAGGGAAGGCAATTTTGCCCTGAATCTACAAACTCCCAGACTTCTTGAAAAAGCTGATGGATATCATTATTATCTGATGCTGCCAGAATGGATCAGGTTTCTTCAGCAGGGTGTATCACCTCTGAACAACCAGTAAATGTGGAAAAAACCTGGGAATTTTTTCATCCGGGAAAAACTTGGCGGAATTTTTAGAAGTCCAGGAATTTTTCATTGTTTTAGTTTTCAGTTGAATTTTTGTAGTGTTGGCTGGTAAGAACTGAAACTGTAACAAATAATTTTACATTGTCATGCAACTACAGAATAATATTGCTGCCAGAAAACATAAGTGAGAGAATATACCAAAATAAAATTTTATTTGTAAAGAAAATGTGCCATTTACAAAAAAAAAAAAAAAAAAGAAACTGCCGACAGTGAAATGTGTCAAAGGCTTT